>NC_084754.1:6937237-6997237 GCF_033978785.1 Entelurus aequoreus | reverse complement strand
GGGCCGAAACCAGCGGGGGGTTTCGGGCACCCAACTCGCCTCCCTCCCACGGAGGGAGGAGGGGGGTTTAATGTGAACATTACTGTGCAATCACATATTTAGAGTTTTTACTCAATTCAAGTTTAAAAGTTAAAGTTTAATATTTGTTTTCACTGCATGTTACTTCTCCTTAAACAAAGTGTTGTTTTTGATTTATAGATTTTTGCACTTTATTTTATTGTATTTCAATTTAATTATATTTTAAAAATATTTCAGTTGAGTGGATGATAGAAAATTGCTATTATTGTTTTTTTCTTTGAAGTAAATTTAGCCCACTTTTGCTAAAATAGAAAATATAGGCTACTGATGGTGCCTTGAATACCGGTTTCTTTCATTTAATGTTCATGTTATGGGGATTTTTATATAAAGGAAATTTGTCTTTTGTGTCTGTTGAAAATTAAAGATTACTGACAGAGCCATAAGAAAATATTGCTTTATTTATCTGATCATATTGGAATATATTTGTTAGGTTTTCAGTAGGTTCAATTAGGTTCACTAGACTATATGCGTCATTTAAAAATTTTTCAATGAACATTCGAACAGTCCGGCCCTCGGCTTGTAGCTAAATGTTTTATTTGGCCCTCCGTCCATTTGACTTTGACACCCCTGCTGTAGCAGTTTCTTGTCTTCCTTTAAGCGATATTCCCTGCGCCTGCTTTGTTTTAGCAATCAAGAATATTTCAGTTGTTTTTATCCTTCTTTGTGGGGACAATGTTGATTGTCATGTCATGTTCGGATGTACTTTGTGAACGCCGTCTGCTCCACACGCTGTAAGTCTTTGCTGTCGTCCAGCATTCTGTTTTTCTTCACTTTGTCGCCAGTTCAGTTTTAGTTTCGTTCTGCATAGCCTTCCCTAAGCTTCAATGCCTTTTTTTTTTTAGGGGCACTCACCTTTTGTTTATTTTTCAGTTTAAGCATTAGACACCTTTTTACCTGCACACTGCCTCCCGCTGTCGTCTGAAAAATTGTGATCACGATTAGCTACCTGCTGCCACCAACTGATATGAAAGAGTATTACACGGTTACTCTGCCGACACTCAACAACAACACATCATTTGCAGACTAATTACTGGTTTGCAAAAAATTTTATACCCCAAATAGGTGAAATTAGATAATCTCCCACGGCACACCAGACTGTATCTCACGGCACACTAGTGTGCCGCGGCACAGAGGTTGAAAAACACTGCATTAAACAATGTAACAAGGTTTTCCAAAATAAATCAACTCAAGTTATGGAAAAAAATGCCAACATGGCACTGCCATATTTATTATTGAAGTCACAAAGTGCATTATTTTTTTTAACATGCCTCAAAACAGCAGCTTGGAATTTGGGACATGCTCTCCCTGAGAGAGCATGAGGAGGTTTAGGTGGGCGGGTTTGGGGGGGTAGGGGGTAGCGGGGGTGTATATTGTAGCGTCCCGGAAGAGTTAGTGCTGCAAGGGGTTCTGGGTATTTGTTCTGTTGTGTTTATGTTGTGTTACGGTGCGGTTGTTCCCCCGAAATGTGTTTGTCATTCTTGTTTGGTGTGGGTTCACAGTGTGGCGCATATTTGTAACAGTGTTAAAGTTGTTTATACGGTCACCCTCAGTGTGACCTGTATGGCTGTTGATCAAGTATGGCTTGCATTCGATTGTGTGTGTGAAAAGCCGTAGATATTATGTGACTGGGCCGGCACGCAAAGGCAGTGCCTTTAAGGTTTAATGGCGCCCTGTACTTGTCCCCACGTCCGTGTACACAGCGGCGTTTTAAAGTCATAAATTTTACTTTTTGAAACTGATACCGATAACTTTGAAACCGATACCGATAATTTCCGATATTACATTTTAAAGCATTTATCGGCCGATAATATCGGGCTGCTGCCCATTTTATTACAACAGTGTGACACAGGCGGAACTTTGTACGCTCATGGTTTATTATTATGCCTTCACGCAATGTAAGGAATCTAGTTTGACAGATATGTAAACGTTCCTTTAAATTAGGGATGAAAAAACTTCAAACATAAACGTGTTCGTTGATATTCTCCACAAGGAAGTTACTGTAAATCCAAGCACACAAAGTCCATTAATATACCGTACATATAAAGTGCACAAAAATCATGTTAACAATACAGTTTGAAATAAACTGGAACAAAGCAATAGAACCATAGAGGATAAAGGTTGGCTCTTATGCTGCTAGCTTGATGCTAACAAACAGTGAACAGATTAATAGAAATTCCATCCATCCATCCATTTTCTACCGCTTGTCCCTTTTGGGGTCGCGGGGGGTGCTGGAGCCTATCTCGGCTGTATTCGGGCAGAAGGCGGGGTACACCCTGGACCTGTATCGCAAAATCTTGAAAAAAAAAAGTGATTTTTTTTTTTTTTTTTTACCAGATTTTTTTACTTGAAAAATATTGCTTGCATCAGTGCCCTCTGTTCACAACAGATTAGCCAACACGCACGCATTGTAAGCCTTGAATACACTCGTACGCTTCGCTGCTCTCCAGGTACGCATTTTGCCACTTTCAGTTTCGACTTGAGTCGGTGAAACCCGCTTAATGCTCCCGTGTCGAGTCACCAGCGTGTACACAGGTGTGACGTGCAAGAAATACTCCAGCTTACATGGACGCTGATTGTTAAAGCGGACCCGTCGATTACTTCCAGCTGCAAACACTCCCACGCCCAACCTTGAGTAGGCTTTTGTTTTTTATTGGTCAGTAGCGCAATGTAGAAATAAAAGTCGACCAAAAAACAGCAAAAATAGGTAAAAATGTATCAAAAGGCATGACGATAAAAAGTTTAATTGTTGATATTAACACAAAGCTTTATCTTCAAATGTCTGACTTTTTATCAAACCCTCAATTAATGGAACACGATCTTAATTAATAGTGGACACAACTAGCAGAGTTCCTGTTAGAAATAGTCCAAACTACAGTAAACATACTAAGAATACACATAGTGAGTGTAAACGTATAGAAACAGGTCATTTCATAACGCCGCACAGTACACACTAACCACACACTAAGTACACAAGTGCAGAGCAGCCTGCCTCCTTCAGAGACTGCAAGCGCCCAAATTGAATCTCTTATCAGATCATCAGCACAGCGGCAAGCTAACACTTCATCACTCCAGAGGAGAAACATTCTGCCTGTCAGACACGTCGGCCACAGCAACACGGCGGCCGCTAACGGGAACACACGTCTTTGTCATTGCGGCACCAATGACACCCGGCTTTTTTGCTGACATGTCGTAAATCTCTACATTAGCAACACTTCGGAGGACATTTGAACAATAAGCACATAAAAAAACAACACTGAAACAAGCATGTTTGCGTGTAAAACACAATCAAGAAGCACCAAACTCACACCACACCTCACTTTAGGTATGTTTTGCTTTTTCTTTGACTTTTTGAGACACTTCTTCCAAAAGGACAAGTGTGTTAGGGGAAGAACGTTAAAATTGTGTTAAGTGATGAACACATATTGCTCTTCCCCATATTTTAACTTTCATTAAATAAAACCTCCTGTCTCGTACGGCAGCACTCGGGCGACACATTCTGTAGCTGGTAAAGTCAGGCCTTCAAAATAAAAGCACGGCAGGGAAATAGCACAATAGTAGGCAGCAGGGTTGCGCCATATTGACGATATAAAATATGAATGATAGAAATTTGGCTGACAATAGAGCTTTTAGAACTATTGTTATATCGGGATAATGCATGTTGATGATACATTCTGGCTGTGTCCCACAAATTTGACAGCGACACGCGAACAAACGCGTCCTCGCTAGTGGCTAGCGACCATCCACAGTGCAAAGCCGCTTTTAAGTAAGTAATGCTCGCCTCCATCAATCCATCCATTTTCTACCGCTTGTCCCTCTCGGAGTCGCGCCGGGGCTGGAGCCTCCATTGCGGAAAGTAAACTACCGTATTTTCCGGACCATAGGGCGCACCGGATTATAAGGCGCACTGCCGATGAATGGTCTACTTTCGATATTTTTTCATACAAAGGCGCACCGGATTATAGGGCGCATTAAAGGAGTCATACTATTATTATTTTTTTCTAAATGTAAAACACTTCCTTGTGGTCTACATAACATGTAATGGTGGTTCTTTGGTCAAAATGTTGCATAGATTATGTTTTACAGATAATTTTCAAGTCGCTTTCTGACAGTCGCTTCAGGATGCGCCGTTTTGTGGGCGGTCTTATTTACGTGGCTCACCTTCGACAGTGTCTTCTCTTTTAATAACTAAAGTTCCTTCGGTGAATAATGTAAACTCACTACACCGGTATGTTTTAGCGCTTTCATGGCGAGTTTAGTGACAGATATAAGTAAGAACTTTACACTACTTTATAGTAGAAATGGCAACAGCGGAGGATGAATGTCCCATAACAAGAAGATAGAGAAAAAGAAGAAGCTTATAGACTACGGCGTCGCCACGGACTATAAAGGCGGACACGCGCAATTTTTCAGGATTTATGCAGATCCCAAATACAGATCAGCATGAAGGTAAGAAAAGTTGCTTTCGCACAATATTGTGAAACAAAACGCCAGATAATATATCTTACCTTATACACACACCATAATAATACTCGTATGTTGAAGTACAGTACAATCCACCAAGCGGTGCGGCTTCATAGCTTACCAAAGTCGTACTAAAACATTTTGATAGATTTTTGAGTGCTGTGTGTAATGTTCTATATTTTCAATGGAACATATAAAATGTTGGTGTTGTTTACCTGAGTCATATTGCAGTCTACACGTATCTCTTATGTTTGACTCCCATCTACTGGTCACACTTATTACACCATGTACCAAATAAAATTGCTTCGAGGTCGGTAAGCAAAACTAGAATTATTCCGTACATTTTTAAGGAGAAAAAAAAGGATTTTAGGTGCGCCTTATAGTTTGGAAAATACTGTATTTATTAACAAATCTGTTTTATTAGTATCAACATATCTTTTTCTTGTTAAATTACATAGTTTTGCTGTATTTTATTAATTCTACTGGTCACACTTATCATTTGAGGGGAAAAAAGGATTTTAAGTGCGCCTTATAGTCAGGAAAATATGGTATGTTTCTCACAAGTAATATTATCACTGGAGGACGAGGATCATACTACACTGCACACAGTCGGAGGATATGCTAACTGAATGTACAATAATAACAATACTAAGTAGTATAGTATCAGGTCGATACCACAGTGGTTAGATCGATATTTTTTACGATAAAAGAATATTTTGTAGTTTTTGTTGTTGTTTACAAACTCAGGAAATGGACACAGGAGGACTTTGAGGGCTAAAACCAGATTATTTAAATCAGAGCCAATAGTAGGGAAAATTGTTCACATTTAATTAATAATGTTTTACAACCATCCTTTGTTTTTGTCTGATTAGAATTGTGATGAAAAAATGAGTGATGAGTGATCTTGAAAATTTTAAATATTAGTATTAGCATTCAAATTGCCCCCTACCACCCCTCGACAACTTGGTATCCGATCCATACCCAAATGTGTAGTATCGCCCAAAACTAATATAGAGTATCCAAATAACAGAAGAATAAAGTGCTTGTTATTTTAACAGAAGTGTAGCTAGGACTATGTTACAGCAGAAAATAAACAGTACATCAACAAGTAGATTAATAATAGTTTTGACAAAATAATACAAATAGAAATGACTTCCTATGTTACTACGTATGTCAGCAACAAAATTAGGGGCCTTCGTAACCCATTTTGAAATGTGGCTAACTTTGTTTTACACTTTTATAACAGTTCCACATGTCACATGTTTAAAACGGTTACAGTACAGTTTACACCACACAAATGTGAATATTTTTTCATCATTTATATTTATTTCACACGGTTTTCTACATGGAAAACTAGAATTACTCCCTGAAAAATGTGTTTTGGATGACTGTAATTAATTATTGGATTTATATAATTTTTTTTGCTTAAGTTTTTGTATGATTTAGTCCTTGAAGGCCATTTTGGGATTGATTACTAAGGAAAAACTGAGATTCCACTCGTATTTCTATTGTCATTGTCTCCATAACACGACTTGACACCGGCATCCCAAACTCCTTTTTTTTTTAAGTTCCGCTGTAATAAAAGTCAATAAATGTTTTACTTCTCCTTTAAAAGCAGCCATGATGAAGCAAAAGGTGACATGATTATAACATTTGTCAACGTCCAGAGAGGCCAAGTCAAGAAGTGTCTTCATGGAACACCAGTAAAACTTCATGATTCCATCACGCCCATCTATGTAGTGCCTGCTCATCACCTATCATCCCAGCTGGCTTTTGGGCGGAAGGCGGGGTCAGGGTCAGTGCTACCTGGCAGGGCCGCTCCTGGCTAAATTAGGGCCCTAAGCAGAATTGTATTTTCACACTTTTTTATTCATCCAAGACGGTATTTATACTTGGATTTAATTTGATGCATGTTTCGTACTAAAACAAATCGATCAGCAAGAAGTACAGTAAACTCCAGACCATAAGTTGTTACTTTTTTCCATCGCTTTGTCCCTGCGGCTTATAAAACGGTGCGGCCAATTTATGGATTTTTCTTCGCTGACGGCCTTAAAGCAAATAGTTTTCTTTAAACACGTGCAAAGACACTTAAATGGCGTGTTATTGTCTGGGCTATGACGTCATCTTTTGGAAGAGTTCGCTCACTGCAGTTGCACCTGGGTGAATACCTACAAGTGTTTCCTGTTGTTTAAAGCGTTGAACCGGAAGTACAAGTGCTGTTCTGTCTTTTAATCGTCTATAGCGTTTCTACTCGTAAGGATTCTTAATGCATCTCTCCAAGCAACGTTTGTAAGTTTTACAATATACACCACCGTTCAAAAGTTTGGGGTCACATTGAAATGTCCTTAATTTTGAAGGAAAAGCACTGTACTTTTCAATGAAGATAACTTTAAACTAGTCTTAACTTTAAAGAAATACACTCTATACATTGCTAATGTGGTAAATGACTATTCTAGCTGCAAATGTCTGGTTTTTGGTGCAATATCTACATAGGTGTATAGAGGCCCATTTCCAGCAACTATCACTCCAGTGTTCTAATGGTACAATGTGTTTGCTCATTGGCTCAGAAGGCTAATTGATGATTAGAAAACCCTTGTGCAATCATGTTCACACATCTGAAAACAGTTTAGCTCGTTACAGAAGCTACAAAACTGACCTTCCTTTGAGCAGATTGAGTTTCTGGAGCATCACATTTGTGGGGTCAATTAAACGCTCAAAATGGCCAGAAAAAGAGAACTTTCATCTGAAACTCGACAGTCTATTCTTGTTCTTAGAAATGAAGGCTATTCCACAAAATTGTTTGGGTGACCCCAAACTTTTGAACGGTAGTGTAGCTCAAACAATTCTTACTTACTAAACCATCCCATGTGTGATATCTGCCGAAGTGTTTTTATGCATATTTGTATTTGCCATCGTAATGTAATGAAGCTAGCGTCATTAGCATTAGCTAATATGCTAACACGTTTACAAGTGTCTGTGTTAGTATTATTAACTTAACAACGGCATTCTTTTTGTATTGTTTCAGTTTCACAAATTCCTCAGTAAATTCACCAAGACGTCACCTTGGAGTTATTGAGTCTGTTTAGCTGATTGGAGAGCTAGCTTCCGCAGCTAATGGGTGCATGACAACGACTTCTGTTTTGTTTGATGAACCGTTTTACTGCCGTGTTACAGACACTGTTTGGAAACAATTAAGGTATGTAAATGAACTTTTAGAAAATATTTTTGTGTAAATAACTCATTTCACAACGTATGTACAGTACAGGCCAAAAGTTTGGACACACCTTCTCCTCATTCAATGTGTTTTCTTTATTTTCATGACTATTTACATTGTAGATTGTCACTGAAGGCATCAAAACTATGAATGAACACGTGGAGTTATGTACTTAACAAAAAAAGGTGAAATAACTGAAAGCATGTTTTATATTCTAGTTTCTTCAAAATAGCCACCCTTTGCTCGGATTACTGCTTTGCACACTATTGGCATTCTCTCGATGAGTTTCAAGCACACCTGTGAAGTGAAAACCATTTCCTCTTGAAGCTCATCGAGAGAATGCCAAGGGTGTGCGAAAAAGTGATCAGAGCAAAGGGTGGATATTTTGAAGAAACTGGAATATAAAACGTGTTTTCAGTTATTTCCCCTTTTTTTGTTAAGTACATAACTCCGCATGTGTTCATTCATAGTTTTGATGACTTCAGTGACAATCTACAATGTGAATAGTCATGAAAAGAAATAAAATGCATTGAATGAGAAGGTGTGTCCAAACTTTTGGCCTGTACTGTATATGCGGTTTATAACAATATATATACTGTATATATATATATATATATTATTTTTTTTAACAAAAATTTAGTGGGTGGGGCTTATATGCCGGTGCCCTCTATAGTCCGAAAAATATGGTAGTTCCATGTTCTTTTGTGTGTGCAAAATAAACATATACATATCTTTCTGACATATGTCCAGGGGAGATTCAAACCCAGTACTTCCACTTACAAGTCTAGCACTAACACAGCACGCCATGGGAGATTATGTCAATATTTGGAGAAATCTGCCTTTTAATTCTTATCAGTGACGGAGCAGGAAGAGGTTTAGAATCAGTTTGCGGTAAAAATTCATATGATACGCCCGGTTATTCATTAATGGACATTTTGGATGCATCGCGGGGCCCTGGGCATAGCGTGTGATCTGCCTACAGGGACAGGCGCTCCTGGTGCCGGGGGCATTCGTTAGTGTGGTCCATCGAACACAGAGTGCTATTGTAAACAAACAAACACTCATAACATGGACAATTCTAAGTCAGCAATAAACCAAACAAGCATGTTTGTTATATGTTATTGAATATATCACATTTCCTGGCTTGTGATTGGGAGGCTGGGATAGGCTATAGCTCACCTATATTTCATATAATCTTGACACAATTTTATGTCACTATTCATCTTTTTAGTGCGTCAGGGGTACTTTATACCCTCAATTAGGGATGGGTACCTTTCACATTTGAATTGATTACCGGTAATCATTTTCGTAACTTTTTGTGTGTTTTAACAAATGTAATTTTTAATGTAGCATTTAAAAATGAGCTGATTACGACGACTGTACTATCCAGTTGTTATATCTTGTTTTGTTACTACACTTCTGAGTCTCATTTGCAAGTATTATATAGTAGACTTTGCATGCAGTTACAATTTCAAGACATTAGATGGCAGTAGTGTACAGACTATGGTGTGTTTCCTAAGTAAGCCGATTGTGCCAGTTTAAAATTATGTGGAGTCCCACAAAGTGTTTATACTCGGGCTGTCTTGAAATAGTCGACAATTCAACGATTCTATTGGTAGGAGTCTCATTGGACTATCAACGTCGCAGTCAAATCGTCTGATATTAAATCCCTTCGTGGGTGATGGGACCCACCACCTCGCCCCGGAGGTGTAGCTCTCCTTTTCCAAAAGGTAATGATCCTTCAGCCGGTTCACATGCAGAAACTTTGTTATGGCTTTTACTTCCTCTATTTAGTCAAGTTAGATGTCTTCTTGGCACTGTGTCAAGGTCCTTTTTGAGTTGGCAAAAGTTGCAATTGATATGTTTTTGTTTTGTTCACATTAATGTAAGATTGTATTCCTTTTGTAAGTACCTTTAACTTGGAAATATTTGAATAGAGTATGCGCTAAAGCACATCCATGTGACCTTCCTGACATCTAGTTACCAGTCAGTATACACAACATGTTTACTTCTCTTAAAAACTACGCCATGGATCCCGATGATCGTGGAGGTTGTACAAAATCTAACAAATCAGATTTGACTATGAAAGTCTTTAGTGGAAGACAGCCCGAGTTTATACTATAACTATTATACTTATCCTACACAATTGCTGTAAAATGACTACATAAATTGTTAATGCTAATCTTTAGCATGACTATGGCAAAGTCAATATAAATTAGCATCATGCTAACGTATTTTGAAAAGCAGAGCCTTACTTTACGTTTGAGCATTTTCTATCAGGCGTACAGTAGGACGGGGCTTCACATGGCCCCATTCGTCACGGTTTACCTGACACCTGACACGTGATTAATTGAGGGGGTGACCTTTCCACTTAAGCTGCCAGATAGCAGTAGAGTGTTGAATATCTTAAAATGTATTTTATGGCAATTCAAACTTTGACCACAGCGCCAGATGCTATGTAGAGTGACACTTTCAATCTTTTTCGTCAGACAGTAGGTATGGGGAAAAAAAAGACTTTCGAATGAATTGCGATTCTTATTTGTAACGATTTTTTATCTATTAAAGAAAAATCTAAAATCTTTTTTTTTTTTATCTGTCCTGTCCAGCCATTCAGACAAATCTTATTGTTGATGTCGATGATCATATCTGCTGTACAGTTTTACTTTACAAATTATTTGAATTTGACTTTATTAAATGTTTAGGTTGAATTTTATTTAATAAAACTAGTTTTCTTTTAAGTAATATTAACATTTATCAGAGCTGTTTGCCTATTTTATGGAGGAATGTATAGAACTGGCATTCCAATGTTATTAAAAAGTATTGATTTGATTGACTATTGGGGGATCACACTCCTCAGCTTTCCCGGTAAGGTCTATTCAGGTGTACTGGAGAGGAGGCTACGCCGGATAGTCGAACCTCTGATTCAGGAGGAACAGTGTGGTTTTCGTTCTGGTCGTGGAACTGTGGACCAGCTCTATACTCTCGGCAGGGTCCTTGAGGGTGCATGGAAGTTTGCCCAACCAGTCTACATGTGCTTTGTGGACTTGGAGAAGGCATTCGACCGTGTCCCTCAGGAAGTCCTGTGGGGAGTGCTCAGAGAATATGGGGTATCGGACTGTCTGATTGTGGCGGTCCACTCCCTGTATAATCAGTGTCAGAGCTTGGTCCGCATTGTCGGCAGTAAGTCGGACACGTTTCCAGTGAGGGTTGGACTGCGCCAAGGCTGCCCTTTGTCACCGATTCTGTTCATAACTTTTATGGACAGAATTTCTAGGGGCAGTCAAGGCGTTGAGGGGAGCCGGTTTGGTGGCTGCAGGATTAGGTCTCTGCTTTTTGCAGATGATGTGGTCCTGATGGCTTCATTTGGCCAGGATCTTCAGCTCTCACTGGATGGGTTCGCAGCCGAGTGTGAAGCGACTGGGATGAGAATCAGCACCTCCAAGTCCGAGTCCATGGTTCTTGCCCGGAAAAGGGTGGAGTGCCATCTCCGGGTTGGGGAGGAGATCTTGCCCCAAGTGGAGGAGTTCAAGTACCTCGGAGTCTTGTTCACGAGTGAGGGAAGAGTGGATCGTGAGATCGACAGGCGGATCGGTGCGGCGTCTTCAGTAATGCGGACGCTGTATCGATCCGTTGTGGTGAAGAAGGAGCTGAGCCGTAAGGCAACGCTCTCAATTTACCGGTCGATCTACGTTTCCAATCCTCACCTATGGTCATGAGCTTTGGGTTATGACCGAAAGGACAAGATCACGGGTACAAGCGGCCAAAATGAGTTTCCTCCGCCGGGTGGCGGGGCTCTCCCTTAGAGATAGGGTGAGAAGCTCTGTCATCCGGGGGGAGCTCAAAGTAAAGCCGCTGCTCCTCCACATCGAGAGGAGCCAGATGAGGTGGTTCGGGCATCTGGTCAGGATGCCACCCGAACGCCTCCCTAGGGAGGTGTTTAGGGCACGTCCGACCGGTAGGAGGCCACGGGGAAGACCCAGGACACGTTGGGAAGACTATGTCTCCCGGCTGGCCTGGGAACGCCTCGGGATCCCCCGGGAAGAGCTGGACGAAGTGGCTGGGGAGAGGGAAGTCTGGGCTTCCCTGCTTAGGCTGCTGCCCCCGCGACCCGACCTCGGATAAGCGGAAGTAGATGGATAGATGATTTGATTGATGAATCGAATCATGACCCCCAAGAATCGAATCGAATCGTGTGGTGCCCAAACACTCACAGCCCTAGTAGAGTGCATTGCAAAATAATCACACCCCAACCCACCCCCTTCCTCTTACGCAAGGGCCATATCAATCAATCAATGTTTATTTATATAGCCCTAAATCACAAGTGTCTCAAAGGGCTGTACAAGCCACAACGACATCCTTGGTACAGAGCCCACATACGGGCAAGGAAAACTCACCTCAGTGGGACGTCAATGTGAATGACTATGAGAAACCTTGGAGAGGACCGCATATGTGGAATCCCTTTCCTTCTGTGCTTGCTTTGTTGGCATTCAAAATTGCAACATTGCCTCAAAGTGATTGTTTCCTCGCCAAATGTTTGAGCTGGTGTTTGTATTGCCTCAAAAAATCTGCAAAGACTCCTCCCACCCCCACAATGACAATAAAAAGGAAGTCTAAGTTTAAAATAATCACACCCCAACCCACCCCCTTTCTCTTACGCAAGGGCCATATGAATCTCTTCCCTACTGTACTTGCTTTGTTGGCATTCAAAATTGCAACACTGCCTCGAAGTGATTGTTTCCTCGCCAAGTGTTTGAGCTGGTGTTTAGTTTCGCAACAAAAGGTAGCAAAATAAGCCTCTGTTTGAATTTGAATTGATACCCAGTAGTACTGAGACAATTTGGTCAGCGTCTATAAAAGTACTAGATTGTGTACCCTAATGCAGTGTTTTTCAACCTTTTTTGAGCCAAGGCATATTTTTAGCATTGAAAAAATGCGGAGGCTCACCACCAGCAGATATCATTAAAAACAAAACTCAGTTGACGGTAAAAAGTCGTTGTCGCAATTGTTGGATATGACTTTAAACCATAACCAAGCGTGAATCAATATAGGTCTAGTGCTTTAGTTCTTGTCTTGCGCTCCTATTTTGGTGGCTTTTTTTGGTATTTTCCTGTAGCAGTTTCATGTCTTCCTTTGAGCGATATTTCCTACATCTACTTTGTTTTAGCAATTAAGATAATTTCTGTTGTTTTTATCCTTCTTTGTGGGGACATTGTTGATTGTCATGTCCAGATGTACATTGTCTTTGCTCCACAGTAAGTCTTTGCTGTCGTCCAGCATTTTGTTTTTGTTTACTTTTTAGCTAGTTCAGTTTTAGTCTCGTTCTGCATAGCCATCCCTAAGCTTCAATGCCTTTTCTCAGGGGCACTCACCTTTTGTTTATTTTTGGTTTAAGCACTAGATACCTTTTTTCCTGCACACTGCCTCCCGCTGTTTCCGACATCTACAAAGTATTTAGCTACCAGCTGCCACCTACTGATATGGAAGAGTATTACACGGTTACTCTGCCGAGCTCTAGACAGCACCGACACTCAACAACAACAACACATCACTTTCAGACTATAATTACTGGTTTGCAAAAAAATATTTTTAACCCAAATACCGTATTTTTCGGACTATAAGTCGCAGTTTTTTTCATAGTTTGGCCGGGGGTGCGACTTATACTCAGGAGCGACTTATGTGTGAAATTATTAACACATTACCGTAAAATATCAAATAATAATATTTAGCTAATTCACGTAAGAGACTAGACGTATAAGATTTCATGGAATTTAGCGATTAAGAGTGACAAATTGTTTGGTAAACGTATAGCATGTTCTATATGTTATAGTTATTTGAATGACTCTTACCATAATATGTTACGTTAACATACCAGGCACGTTCTCAGTTGGTTATTTATGCGTCACATAACGTACACTTATTCAGCCTGTTGTTCACTGTTCTTCATTTATTTTAAATTGCCTTTCAAATGTCTATTCTTGGTGTTGGCTTTTATCAAATACATTTCCCCCAAAAATGCGACTTATACTCCAGTGCGACTTATATGTTTTTTTCCTTCTTTATTATGCATTTTCGGCCGGTGCGATTTATACTCCGAAAAATACGGTAATTAGATGTATTCAACCCCACCGTAATTAGCAAAGGACATGTTTTTAAAAAAAAAATGTTATGGGAGGGATGGGTACTGTTCACATTTGAACCAATTCACAGTGCCTGGGAATCAATGTCAGTACCGGTACTCAACGGTACCAATTTTCGGTTCTGCTGTGTGTTATTGTTTGATAATAACTAGGGATGTCCGATAATATCGGATATTATCGGCCGATAAATGCTTTAAAATGTAATATCGGAAATTATAGTTATCGGTTTCAAAAAGTAAAATGTATGACTTACTTAAAATACGGTAGGTGAAGTGAAGTGAATTTTATTTATATAGCACTTTTTCTCTAGAGACTCAAAGCGCTTTACATAGTGAAACCCAATATCTAAGTTACATTTAAACCAGTGTGGGTGGCACTGGGAGCAGGTGGGTAAAGTGTCTTGCCCAAGGACACAACGGCAGTGACTAGGATGGCGGAAGCTGGGATCGAACCTGGAACCCTCAAGTTGCTGGCACGGCCACTCTACCCACCGAGCTATACCGGTGAAATTAGATAATCTAGTGCAGTGTTTTTCAACCTTTTTTGAGCCAAGGCACCTTTTTTGCGTTGAAAAAATGCGGAGGCACACCACCAGCAGAAATCATTTAAAAACGAAACTCAGTTGACAGTAAAAAGTCGTTGGATATGACTTTAAAGCATAACCAAGCATGCATCAATATAGCTCGTCTCAAAGCAGGTCTACTGTCACCACCTGTCACATCACACCCTGACTTATTTGGACTTTATTGATGTTTTCCTGTGTGTAGTGTTTTAGTTCTTGTCTTGCGCTCCTATTTTAATGTCTTTTTCTCTTTTTTTTGGTATTTTCCTGTAGCAGTTTCATGTCTTTCTTTTGAGCGATATTTCCCACATCTACTTTGTTTTAACAATCAAGAATATTTCAGTTGATTTTATCCTTCTTTGTGGGGACATTGTTGATTGTCATGTCATGTTCGGATGTACATTATGGACACCGTCTTTGCTCCTCAGTAAGTCTTTGCTGTCGTCCAGCATTCTGTTTTTGTTTACTTTGTAGCCAGTTCAGTTTTAGTTTTGTTCTGCATAGCCTTCCCTAAGCTTCAATGCCTTTTCCTAGGGGCACTCACCTTTTGTTTAATTTTGGTTTAAGCATTAGACACCTTTTTACCTGCACGCTGCCTCCCGCTGTTACCGACATCTACAAAGCAATTAGCTACCTGCTGCCACCTACTGATATGGAAGAGTATTACACGGTTACTCTGCCGAGCTCTAGACAGCACCGACACTCAACAACAACACATCATTTGCAGACTATAATTACTGCTTTGCAAAAAATATTTTTAACCCAAATAGGTGAAATTAGGTAATCTCCCACGGCACACCAGACTGTATCTCACGGCACACTAGTGTGCCGCGGCACAGTGGTTGAAAAACACTGATCTAGTGTGCCGCGGCACAGTGGTTGAAAAACACTGCCCTAATGCACTTCAAATGTTCATTAGCGTGTCATGTGATCATCACATTTAGCGCAATGAGATGTAAGCGATAATCAAAAACACATATTTACCGTCCCATATAGTCTCCCTCGTCTGTTCATGGCGACATACAAGTCACTCTTGACGCCGTGCAGGCTCACCACTCCTCTCTCCACGGTGGAGATCTCAATCAGACCTGGGCAAGAAAAAAAAAAGAAAGAAAAAAAAGGTCAATAATTTCAACAATGGTTCTTTTTCCGTGCATTCCGTCGCCGCCCCGCATCTATGAGGGTGTGTAACCTTGCTGCGCACCGCTTTGTTCCGCATCCCTCAACATCTGCACACGCAACACGCATTTTTTTTTTTTTTTTTTTTTTGTGGCGCCATTTGCGTGGCCTGCGTAAAAATAAGTTGTGTCTAAAAGCGGCCATACATTCATGTCATGCTCGGGGAGGGAGGAGGTGGGGGTGGGGAGGGGAAGGGGCCGGGTGGTGGATATATGTGTGCTGAGCGCCGATTGTTTGTAATAATAGAATTGTCCACGCACACGCACACGCACATTAGAAGGCACTCACTGTACGGGTTCTCGTGGTGCACGCCGGTGATCCGTCCGTCCGGGAGCACCTGCAGGTGGAAGCCGATGCCCACGTTGCAGTAGAGCCTCCGCACCCGCTTGATGCCCAGCAGGTAGTCGCTCTCCCAGTTGAGCTCCGGCTTCTCCCCGGAGATCCCCAGCACGGAGCGGGAGAAGAGCGTCTCCCAGCGCCTCTCCAGCGCGGTGGCGTTCGTCCGGCCGCTCGGCAGCGGGTGCGCCGACGCGACGCCCAGCAGCAGGCAGAGGAGCAGCGCCGCGGCGGTCAGCGTCCGGCGCGACGTGCCGCCGGCCTCGCAGGACATACTGACGAGGAGCCTGTGAGCTCCGGCCATCCGGTTTACCTTCAGACCACGTGGTCCAAATTAATGAGGCTAAAAATACCGCTCTTCTTGTTTTTCTCCAGTCGGCATGCTGGCTCGGGGTTATTTCGGGCGCGCGGGGCATGAAACGCAAGCCCCGGCGCGGAGGAGGAGAGGAGACGCGGGAGGTGATGGCGCTGCTGCTGCTGCTGCTGCTGCTGCTGGTGGTGATGATTACCATGTTTCGCAGCTCCTCCACGCCTCTCTCTCTCCCCTCACACGCGCACTTGCTCTCTCTCCGGCAACCTGGAGGAGACCCCGTGACGTGGGGCAGGACCAGGAAGAGAGAAGGAGCCCCCCGCTCTCTCTCAGGCCGGGCCCGGCATCCTGTAGGCGGCAGGAAAGCACCGGAGTCTCGCGTGGAGGCTTCAATGTCTTGCCATGGCCGGCCTGGGAAAAGAGGGGGGGGGGGGGGTGGGGGGGTCACTCACGCTGCTCCCAAATTGGGTGGGTGGTCATATGTCTGTCAGGCTGCTTCCTTATTTAGAAAGAAGGTGTAAAAACAGTCCCGCTTGTCACTGGAGAGCAATGACAGAACTTTATGCTGCCACACTTTTTTTCTTTTTTTTCTTTCTTGAGCGCCTTTCAACAACTTCACCCATGGAACATTCTGGAGCAGGGGGTCTCAAACTTCTTCTCTCCAAGCACCACCGTGATGACCCACATTAACATGCAGTAGCGTAGCAGGCCTAAGTATTCAGTAAAACGATTCATTGGAGGCTTCTTTCTCATGATTGGATAGGACAGCTCGAGTTTTAAACAAAAAACGATTAAATAGTCTTCTTAGACAACCTGGACAGTCCAGTTGTGAACAATTCATTAGAGGCTTAATTGGTTGTTTCTCATTACTAGATAGGACAGCTCGAGTTTTTCGGCAAGAACCGATGAAATAGTCTTCTAAGACAACCTCGACAGTCCAGTTGTGAACGATTCATTTGAGGCTTCAACAGTTCTTTTTCATGACTAGATAGGACAGCTCAAGTTCTTCTGCAAGCACCGATGAAATAGTCTTCCAAGACAACCTGGACAGTCCAGTTGTGAACGATTAATTTGAGGCTTCAACAGTTCTTTTTCATGACTAGATAGGACAGCTCAAGTTCTTCGGCAAACACCGATGAAATAGTCTTCTAAGACAACCTGGACAATCCAGTTGTGAACAATTCATTAGAGGCTTAATTGGTTGTTTCTCATGACTAGATAGGACAGCTCGAGTTTTTCGGCAAGAACCGATGAAATAGTCTTCTAAGACAACCTGGACAGTCCAGTTGTGAATGACTCATTAGAGGCTTCATTGGTTCTTTCTCATGACTAGATAGGACAGCTCGAGTTCTTCATCAAGAACCAATGAAATAGTGTTTTAAGGCAACCTGGACAATCCAGTTGTGAACAATTCATTAGAGGCTTAATTGGTTGTTTCTCATTACTAGATAGGACAGCTCGAGTTTTTCGGCAAGAACCGATGAAGTAGTCTTCTAAGACAACCTCGTCAGTCCAGTTGTGAACGATTCATTTGAGGCTTCAACAGTTCTCTTTCATGACTAGATAGGACAGCTCAAGTTCTTCGGCAAGCACCGATGAAATAGTCTTCCAAGACAACCTGGACAGTCCAGTTGTGAATGACTCATTAAAAGGCTTCATTGGTTCTTTCTCATGACTAGATAAGACAGCTCAAGTTCTTCAGCAAGAACCAATGAAATAGTCTTTTAAGGCAACCAGGACAGTCCAGTTGCGAACGATTCATTAGAGGCTCCATTGGTTCTTTTTCCATGACTAGATAGGACAGCTCAAGTTCTTCGGCAAAAAAACGATTAAAATAGTCTTCTAAGACAACCTGGACAGTCCAGTTGTGAATGATTCATTAGAGGCTTCATCGGTTATTTCTCATGACTAGATAGGACAGCTTGAGTTCTTCAGTAAGAACCAATGAAATAGTCTTTTAAGGCAACCTGGACAATCCAGTAGTGATCAGTTCATAAGAGGCTTTATCGGCTCTTTCTCATGATTAGATAGGACAGCTCGAGTTTTTCGGCAAGAACCGATGAAATAGTCTTCTAAGACAACCTGGACAGTCCAGTTGTGAATGACTCATGAAAGGCTTCATCGGTTCTTTCTCATGACTAGATAGGACAGCTCGAGTTTTCCGGTAAGAACCGATGAAATAGTCTTCCAAGACAACCTGGACAGTCCAGTTGTGAATGACTCATTAGAGGCTTCATTGGTTCTTTCTCATGACTAGATAGGACAGCTCAAGTTCTTCAGCAAGAACCAATGAAATAGTCTTTTAAGGCAACCGGGACAGTCCAGTTGCGAACGATTAATTAGAGGCTCCATTGGTTCTTTTTCCATGACTAGATAGGACAGCTCAAGTTCTTCGGCAACAACCGATTAAAATAGTCTTCTAAGACAACCTGGACAATCCAGTTATGAACGATTCATTAGATGCTTCATTGGTTCGTTCTCATGACTAGATAGGACAGCTCGAGTTCTTCAGCAAGAACCAATGAAATAGTCTTTTAAGGCAACCTGAACAATCCAGTAGTGATCAATCCATTAGAGGCTTCATCGGTTCTTTCTCATGATTAGATAGGACAGCTCAAGTTTTTCGGCAAGAACCGATGAAATAGTCTTCTAAGACAACCTGGACAGTCCAGTTGTGAACGATTCATTAGAGGCTTCATCGGTTCTTTCTCATGACTAGATAGGACAGCTCGAGTTCCTCAGTAAGAACCAATGAAATAGTCTTCTAAAACAACCTGGACAGTCAAGTTGTGAATGACTCATGGGAGGCTTCATCGGTTCTTTCTCATGACTAGATAGGACAGCTCGAGTTTTCCGGCAAGAACCGATGAAATAGTCTTCCAAGACAACCTGGACAGTCCAGTTGTGAATGACTCATTAAAGGCTTCATTGGTTCTTTCTCATGACTAGATAGGACAGCTCGAGTTCTTCAGCAAGAACCAATGAAATAGTCTTTTAAGGCAACCTGGACA
Organism: Entelurus aequoreus; assembly: GCF_033978785.1. Classification (NCBI taxonomy): domain Eukaryota; kingdom Metazoa; phylum Chordata; class Actinopteri; order Syngnathiformes; family Syngnathidae; genus Entelurus; species Entelurus aequoreus. The sequence continues at coordinate 6,977,949 of NC_084754.1, read as the reverse complement.
ATCCAGGAGTGATCAATTCATTAGAGGCTTCATCGGTTCTTTCTCATGATTAGATAGGACAGCTCGAGTTTTTCGGCAAACACAGATGAAATAGTCTTCTAAGACAACCTGGACAGTCCAGTTGTGAACGATTCATTAGAGGCTCCATTGGTTCTTTTTCCATGACTAGATAGGACAGCTCAAGTTCTTCGGCAACAACCGATTAAAATAGTCTTCTAAGACAACCTGGACAGTCCAGTTGTGAACGATTCATTAGAGGCTTCATCGGTTCTTTCTCATGACTAGATAGGACAGCTTGAGTTCCTCAGTAAGAACCAATAAAATAGTCTTTTAAGGCAACCTGGACAATCCAGTTGTGAATGACTCATTAGAGGCTTCATTGGTTCTTTCTCATGACTAGATAGGACAGCTCGAGTTCTTCAGCAAGAACCAATGAAATAGTCTTTTAAGGCAACCTGGACAATCCAGTTGTGAACAATTCATTAGAGGCTTAATTGGTTGTTTCTCATGACTAGATCGGACAGCTCGAGTTTTTCGGCAAGAACCGATGAAATAGTCTTCTAAGACAACCTGGACAGTCCAGTTGTGAACGATTCATTAGAGGCTCCATTAGTTCTTTTTCCATGACTAGATAGGACAGCTCAAGTTCTTCGGCAACAACCGATTAAAATAGTCTTCTAAGACAACCTGGACAGTCCAGTTGTGAACGATTCATTAGAGGCTTCATCGGTTCTTTCTCATGACTTGATAGGACAGCTCGAGTTCTTCAGCAAGAACCAATGAAATAGTCTTAAGGCAACCTGGACAATCCAGTAGTGATCAATTCATTAGAGGCTTCATCAGTTCTTTCTCATGATTAGATAGGACAGCTCGAGTTTTCCGGCAAGAACAGATGAAATTGTCTTCTAAGACAACCTGGACAGTCCAGTTGTGAATGACTCATGAGAGGCTTCATCGGTTCTTTCTCATGACTAGATAGGACAGCTCGAGTTTTCCGTCAAGAACCGATGAAATAGTCTTCCAAGACAACCTGGACAGTCCAGTTGTGAATGACTCATTAAAAGGCTTCATTGGTTCTTTCTCATGACTAGATAGGACAGTTCAAGTTCTTCAGCAAGAACCAATAAAATAGTCTTTTAAGGCAACCAGGACAGTCCAGTTGCGAACGATTCATTAGAGGCTCCATTGGTTCTTTTTCCATGACTAGATAGGACAGCTCAAGTTCTTCGGCAAAAAACGATTAAAATAATCTTCTAAGACAACCTGGACAGTCCAGTCGTGAATGATTCATTAGAGGCTTCATCAGTTCTTTCTCATGACTAGATAAGACAGCTCGAGTTCTTCAGCAAGAACCAATGAAATAGTCTTAAGGCAACCTGGACAATCCAGTAGTGATCAATTCATTAGAGGCTTCATCGGTTCTTTCTCATGATTAGATAGGACAGCTCAAGTTTTTCCACAAGAACTGATTAAATAGTCTTCTAAGACAACCTGGACAGTCCAGTTGTGAATGACTCATGAGAGCCTTCATCGGTTCTTTCTCATGACTAGATAGGACAGCTCGAGTTTTCCGGCAAGAACCGATGAAATAGTCTTACAAGACAACCTGGACAGTCCAGTTGTGAATGACTCATTAGAGGCTTCATTGGTTCTTTTTCATGACAAGATAGGACAGCTCAAGTTCTTCAGCAAGAACCAATGAAATAGTCTTTTAAGGCAACCGGGACAGTCCAGTTGTGAACGATTCATTAGAGGCTCCATTGGTTCTTTTTCCATGACTAGATAGGACAGCTCAAGTTCTTCGGCAACAACCGATTAAAATATTCTTCTAAGACAACCTGGACAGTCCAGTTGTGAACGATTCATTAGAGGCTTCATCGGTTCTTTCTCATGACTAGATAGGACAGCTCGAGTTCTTCAGCAAGAACCAATGAAATAGTCTTAAGGCAACCTGGACAATCCAGTAGTGATCAATTCATTAGAGGCTTCATCGGTTCTTTCTCATGATTAGATAGGACAGCTCGAGTTTTTCGGCAAGAATCGATGAAATGGTCTTCTAAGACAACCTAGACAGTCCAGTTGTGAATGACTCATGAGAGGCTTCATCGGTTCTTTCTCATGACTGGATAGGACAGCTCGAGTTTTCCGGCAAGAACCGATGAAATAGTCTTCCAAGACAACCTGGACAGTCCAGTAGTGATCAATTCTTTAGAGGTTTCATTGGTTCTTTCTCATGACTAGATAGGACAGCTCAAGTTCTTCATCAAGAACCAATGAAATAGTATTTTAAGGCAACCGGGACAGTCCAGTTGTGAACGATTCATTAGAGCAGACCTGGGCATCCGGCCCTTTGTGCGTCCCTGTCCGGCCCGCGTGAGGGCAATTATAAATTACAAAATAAATTTAAAAAAGTATCTATGTCGAGTGTGCAATACAACGGTGCTGCTTTTGTTTTGAAAATCGTTATTTGTATTACTTCCGTGTGGACGTATGCGCGTGCGTGATTGTGAGTGAATGTGAACAACTGCAATCACAAATTACAAAATAAAGTTGAAAAAACATCTATGTCGTGCGTGCAATACAACTGTGCTGCTTTTATTTTGAAAAGTATTATTTATGAGCGTATGTCCGTGTGTAACCTGCGAGTGAAGGTGCACATGCAGCGACAAGAGATGCATGGTTTACACCCGAGACGCTAAAAAGAGAAAAGTTGATGAGGAATGGCGTGTTTTCAACAAGACATGGACTGCCAAGCAACGTTCCCTCTAAGGTGCGCGCCTGCGCAATTGCGCACTGCTCAAGCGTCCTCTGCGCACAGCAAATATATGCCGCGCACCAAATCAAATCCCATCTGAATTCTAAACAAAATCAACATATTTATTCTATGTAATTTTGCAATGCAACTTTGAGTGACAGTGACAACAAGCGGCCCTAACGGTGTTCGTCAACACCGTTCAATTGAACACCGTTCAATTATTGTAACGTCTATCGAGATGCTTCGAGGACAGGAATTATATCGATCACTTTATTGAGCAAAACTGTTTATATTCGGACATAACCACACCAAAAACATGAGTAAAACACTTCTATCTCGAAAAACTAGTCATTTTCTGCCGTACAAACCAGGCCAAAACCAACTTGTCATCTGTCACCAACACGCATAGCACTAAACCACTGGTGCGTTTATGGCCACACAAAAAGTCGGACAACTCAAACACCACACAAAGTTACACTATGACTCCTCAGTCATACGTGTGCTTATTTTACTGTCATTTATTATTAATGTTAATTTATTTACATTAGTCATGGAATGCTGTTACACACACTATGTTGAAGTATTACTATTATTATTAATTATTATTATTATTATTATTTATCTTACGGTATATATCAAAAATAATATTGAGCAAAATTTAATTGAAATATTGTCGATGTGGCCCTCCAGCAGTGCTCGGGTTGCTCATGCGGCCCCCGGTAAAAATTAATTGCCCACCCCTGCATTGGTTCTTTTTCCATGACTTGATTGATTGATTGATTGAGACTTTTATTAGTAGGTTGCACAGTGAAGTACATATTCCGTACAATTGACCACTAAATGGTAACACCCGAATAAGTTTTTCAACTTAAGTCGGGGTCCACTTAAATTGATTCATGATACAGATATATACTATCATATATACTATCATCATAATACAGTCATCACATAAGATAATCACATTGAATTATTTACATTATTTACAATCAGGGGTGTGGAGGGGGGGGGGGATATGGACATCAAGTAGTGGACATAGAGAGAGAGAGAGAGAGAGAGAGAGAGAGAGAGAGAGAGAGAGAGAGAGAGAGAGAGAGAGAGAGAGAGAGAGAGAGAGAGATCAGAAGGCAAAAGAAAAAGTATCTGCATTTGATTGTTTACATTTGATTATTAGCAATCCGGGGAGGGTGTTAGTTTAGGGTTGTAGCTGCCTGGAGGTGAACTTTTATTGCGGTTTTGAAGGAGGATAGAGATGCCCTTTCTTTTATACCTGTTGGGAGCGCATTCCACATTGATGTGGCATAGAAAGAGAATGAGTTAAGACCTTTGTTAGTTCGGAATCTGGGTTTAACGTGGTTAGTGGAGCACCCCCTGGTGTTGTGGTTATGGCGGTCATTTACGTTAAGGAAGTAGTTTGACATGTACTTCGGTATCAGGGAGGTGTAGCGGATTTTATAGACTAGGCTCAGTGCAAGTTGTTTAACTCTGTCCTCCACCTTGAGCCAGCCCACTTTAGAGAAGTGGGTAGGAGTGAGGTGGGATCTGGGGTGGAGGTCTAGAAGTAACCTGACTAGCTTGTTCTGAGATGTTTGGAGTTTAGATTTGAGGGTTTTGGAGGTGCTAGGGTACCAGGAGGTGCATGCGTAATCGAAAAAGGGTTGAACGAGAGTTCCCGCCAGAATCCTCAAGGTGCTTTTGTTGACCAGAGAGGAAATTCTGTGGAGAAATCTCGTTCGTTGGTTAACCTTTTTGATTACCTTGGTTGCCATTTTATCACAGGAAAGGTTAGCCTCTAGAATGGAACCTAGGTAGGTGACCTCATCTTTCCTGGTGATAACAATGTCACCTACTTTTATGGTGAAGTCATTGACTTTCTTAAGTTTGATGTGGGACCCAAACAGGATGGATTCTGTTTTACCCAAGTGTATGGATAGCTTGTTGTCAGCGAGCCAGGTGCAAGTTCTACAGAACTCAGCACTGAGGATTTTCTCCACCTGTGACTTGTCCTTACCGGATACCAGCAAGGCAGAGTCATCCGCAAACAAAAACAATTCACAGTCGCATGCCGATGACATGTCGTTTATGTATATTAGGAACAGTAAAGGTCCCAATATACTGCCTTGGGGGACTCCACAGCTCACAGAGAGGGGGGGGGGGGGGACACGGTGCCGTTCACCTCTACCACCTGTTCCCTCCCCTCCAAGTAAGGTTGCATCCAGCTCCATGAGGTTTTGTTAAATCCGATTGCTCTGAGCTTATCCAACAGTATAGCGTGGTTAACGGTGTCAAAGGCCTTCTGAAGGTCCAGCATGACCATGCCGCAGTATTTGCCCGCGTCCACCTCATGTTTGATGTGGTCGGTCAGATAGAGAAGGCATGTGTCAGTGGAGTGGTTAGTTCTGAAGCCGGATTGGAATTTGTACATGAGTTTATTAATGGCAAGGTAACTATTGACCTGTTCATAAACTATTTTCTCCATTACTTTCGAAACGGAACTGAGAATAGAAACAGGTCGGTAGTTGCCAGGTTCCAATTTGCTTCCTTAACTCCTATCTTAAAATCTTTTGGTACTTGGCCTTGTGTAATTGATAGGTTTATTATGTGCGTGATGATCGGGGCAATGATGGAGGCAGAGTCCCTGAGGAATCTGGAGGGAATATTATCAAGGCCGGTGGCCTTGTTAGGGTGGAGCGCTCTCAATTTTTTAAACACCTCATCAGCTGTGACCATTTCTAATTTGAAATCATCGTTGGATACTCCTAGCTTTCTGTAGAAGGCTTTAATGTGTTCTACACCAAAGCGACCAGAGTGGTGGGACAGCTTGTTGACAAGAGTTGCGGCTATGCTGGTGAAAAAGATGTTAAGTCTGCTAGCTACCTCCATTTTGTCTGTAATGAGGGAGTCACCCTCCTTGATGCTGATGTTGGTGAGTCTTGTTTTAAGTTTCTGGCTGCAACCAGGAAGCTGGTTGTTGAGAATTTTCCAGAGCTCACGTGGCTTATTTGTGTTTTCCTCTATTTTGTTCTTAATGTAAATTTTTTTAAGGATTTAGTCAGGTTGGTTGACTTATTTCTTAATTTATTGCATTGCTTTTTGAGAGTTGAAAGGAGTAATTTGAGGTTGATATTATTGGGTTGTTTATCTACTTCTGTTTTACATTTTTGGTATTCAGAGTATTTCCTGTCTCTGTCTTTTATGGCAGCTAATAGGTCCGGATTCATCCATGGTTCCGAGCGGGCTTTGATCCTGACTGTTTTCACGGGAGCCATGTCATTTAGTATTTTTAGGAACGCCGTTTTGAAGCGATCCTAAGCAACATCGACCAGGTTGCTCGCGAGCACAGGGGACCAGTCCCACTCATCTAATTTTAAATTGAAATTGTCATTGGAGTATTTTTTGAGGGATCTGGATTGGGCTGTTATATGGCCATTGGCTTTAGGTTTAGCTATTTTACGGGTGCAGAAGGTTAGATAGTGGTCGCTAAGACCACAAATCATGACCCCACTATTTTTTATTTTAGGCCGGTCTGAAGTAAGAATGAGATCTATGGTTGACTGGGTGGAATCACACACCCTTGTGGGTAGCGCTATTAGCTGGGAAAGACCGTGCAGATTACAAAACTTGCTGAAGGATCTGAAGACAGGCGCATCTTTGCGTTGAATATCTGTGTTCAGATCCCCAGTTATAATTTTCTCCATGTTGTCTGTCCATGCCAAGCATTCTTCCAAAGCCCCATAGAAATCACTCTGATTAGGGGGTCTATAAACACTCCCTAATAGTACCGGCTTAGCGTTTTTAAATTTGATTTCCGCCCACACAGATTCCAGGTCATTGTGGTTAAGATCAGTGCGAGTTATGTATTTAATATCCTGGTGAATATACATACAAACGCCCCCACCGTGTTTATTCCTATCCTTTCTGATAACCGAAAAGTTTTGTATTTCTATCTCTGAGTCAGAAATACTTTGATCAAATTTGGTTTCAGAGAAACACAAGATTTTTACCTTCGTGTTGAGGAACATTTCTCTGATTTGGTCAAGTTTGGCTCCAGAGAGGCTGTTCACATTAAGGTGGATGATGTGTAGTCCACTGGAACCAAAAAGAGCATCAGAGTCCGCTGTGTTGTGGTACTGACCAGAAAAATTGTTGGTTATTATTGCTGTTGAAGTTGAAGAGCAAGGAGAGAGAGGAGAGAGAGAGAGAGGCATATTGATCGTCCTCCAGGTGGAGGGAGAGGGAGAGGGAGGGGCGGAGTTGGAGAGGGGAAGAGGGGGAGGCCAGGTAGGGTTGCTGGGGGTGGGGTTGGGTTTCCTTTTGGCAGGCTTTTTTGAAGAGAAAGAGAATAACGAAAATGTTTGTGTAAAGGTGCCTCTGAATCCTGTGTATGCCGCGTCCTCGACCGTCTGGGACCGGGGAGAGGCCGCGTGGACCCCCGCCATCTCGTGCAGTTCCCCGCAATCACCGGGTCGTCCTCCACCGCCGCCGCCGAACCTCCGACCGTGTCGATGAACGGGGCGAAGTCCTCCGCCGAGCCGCCGATCACTGGAGCACAGGTGAGCTTGAGCTGAGATGAGCCGGTAGCCAAGTTAGCTTCGATGGCGACGCTAGCAGTAGCATTGCTAGTCTTCGCCAGTCGGGACAACATTAACTGTGTTGTTGCAGGTCCAGTGTTGAGTTCAGTGTCTCCTGATAGTAGAAGTAATAGTAGTATTATTGACTTTCTGTCTATCCTTCTTCTGCCTCGATGTGCAGACAAGCACGATGCTAATACGTTAGCTCCAAAGCCAAAGTGCTTCGCTGATGTATTGTCGTGGAGATAAAAGTCACTGTGTATGTCCATTTCGCGTTCTTGACTCTCATTTTCAAGAGGGTAGAGTATCCGAGGAGGTTTAAAATATAAATCCGTGATCCACAGTAGAAAAAGGAGGAAGTGTGGGATAATCCGAGCAGTTGTTTGGATTCCCGATCGGGAGCGAAAGAGAGTGCGACCGCTCATCTCTGCGTCCAGATTTTTTTTTAGATAGGACAGCTCAAGTTCTTCGGCAAGAACCGATGAAATAGTTTTCTAAGACAACCTGGACAGTCCAATTGTGAACGATTCATTAGAGGCTTCATCGGTTCTTTCTCATGACTAGATAGGACAGCTCGAGTTGACACTTAATTTTTTATTTTTTTGTTGAGCGCCTTTCAACAGCTTCATGGAACCTTCTGGAGCAGGGCGTCTCAAACTTATTCTCCCTAAGCACCACCGTAATGACCCACATTAACATGCAGTAGTGTAGCAGGCCTAAGTATTCATTAAAAACAAGGCAGAGGTTTATATTAATATAGCCGTAACACAGTTTGAACAGTTACACCGTGTTTGAACATTTAATTGATTCATTGGTGTACCACTAGAAGGCGCCCCCCCCGCGCGCCACTCATCACCTCCACCTGAACCCAGCTGTCCTTGCTGACATTATTATCTGCATGTTCCCAGTATGTAAGAGCAGAGTGCAGGCCTGACATGGAATGGTGCACATAGTCTGCGTGCCGTCCCCCGTGACACTAGCACATAATGTCAGCAGCTGTGTGGTCATGTGTCAGGGAGGCCGTGACACTCACTTCCCTGCATCACCACGGGGGGGCGCTAGCACCAAGATGGTGTCAGTGAGTGTGTCGTTGGAATAACACATTGATTTTATTGCAAGCGTAAGAATAAGTTGGCACCTACTTGTCTACGTTTGGATTTCAAAATAAGGCAACGTTTCTGGACAGTAAAGAACCAACAGACGAGTTGCATTATTTCGTTTTTTCTGAGATTCAAAGATGGTCTGTTTTTGTCAAACCATCTTCTTTATTTGTTCATTTCTTCTTCTGTTATTATTTGTATTCGATTCCGTTTTGTTCTCTCCTGAACAAAACACTCTTGTATCGTCTGCAAATAATACTAAGTCTTCGCCAACTTTGCCAATGTCATTTATATACAGTTTGGACAATTTTGGTCCCAGTATTGATCCCTGCGGTACACCAAAGGATATATTTAGCTTTGTAGTATGGACCGGTTTGGGTATGGTATCCAATAGCAAGTAGTTACAGGGGCAGTATTGGTCGTACCAATTCTGATACTTAAAAATGTCAAGATGCTTAAATTTAGGGATGTCCGATAATGGCTTTTTTGCCGATATCCCGATATTGTCCAACTCTTAATTACCGATACCGATATCAACCGATACATAGTCGTGGAATTAACACATTATTACGCCTAATTTGGACAACCAGGTATGGTGAATATAATAATAGAAAAGCGCGATATAAAATCTAATCCATTATTATTTTATTATAAGATCCATTTTTTTAAATTAATAAAATAAAATAAATAAATAAATACAAATTTCTTGAATAAAAAAGTAAGTAAAACAATATAAAAACAGTTACATAGAAACTAGTAATTAATGAAAATGAGTAAAATTAACTGTTAAAGGTTAGTACTATTAGTGGACCAGCAGCACACACAATCATGTGTGCTTACGGACTGTATTCCTTGCAGACTGTATTGATATATATTGATATATATTATGTAGGAACCAGAATATTAATAACAGAAAGAAACAACCCTTTTGTGTGAATGAGTGTGAATGGGAGAGGGAGGTTTTTTGGGTTGGTGCACTAATTGTAAGTGTATCTTGTGTTTTTATATCGATTTAATTTAAAAAAACGATACCGATAATTAAAAAAACGATACCGATAATTTCCGATATTACATTTTAAAGCATTTATCGGCCGATAATATAGGCCATCTCTAGTTAAATTATTACATATTGATCCCAATTATAATCAGACACAAACACAGCATGGGGTGTAATATCAATATTAACCTCTTAAGGCCCAAGCTGTTTGTTTACATGCTTGTTTTATTTCTCTTTGCTATTTGGGCTTATTGGATCCTAATAAGAATAAAAACTAATAATCATCCTCTGATATGATGTACTTTTAGTCCATAAGTACACAAACGTGGACTTCATGTTTAGTGACGTGCTATTTGTTATTTTTACACTTTCCCCCCCCCCCCCCCCCCCCAAATTCCACTGTATGTTATACTCTTCTGACACCACCAGAGGGCAGTATAAATGTCCACATAAGCGGCCATAAGACCCCAATTCAGTAGTGTACACAATTTTGGAAATAAGAGCTAAAAGGTGCTGTCCATGCTATGGCCACTAAGCCTTTAGAGGTAATGATTTCCATATGAATTCCCCTTTATGTAAAATAAAGTCTATAGTGCAAAATAAAAGCTCTTATTTTTTTAGTTTGTAAACTTAGATGCAGAAATAAGAGTTTGTGATGAGGAAAAATATCACTCTAATCACTGTAGTATGGACCTTGGTATCAATAGTCGATTTTTGTATCAGTTTACCCACTCTCCACATTCAACAGCTCTGGCTTAGCAGTTCCTCCTGTGTAGTGGAGCATGTTTAGCTAGTCCTCCAGTGATAATACTACTTGTAAGGAATAGTTTATTTGCTGCCATGGAGACGAGGATTAGTGATTAAAAGCTGCACTGTGGAAGGACATTAGCCACTAGTTTGCTAGCTAGGACGCTACGTGCATTTATATCCATCCATCCATTTTGTACTGCTTGTCCCTTTCGGGGGTTGCTGGAGCCAATCTCAGCTGCATTCGGGCGGAAGGCGGGGTCCACATATCACGCAACCATATTTCACAACACGCTCAAATTCAATACTACTTTATGGCTCTCAATGTTAGCGGTGCTTGACTTATTTTTACACTTAAAAGACACCAGCTTGACCCAGGAACAGATTGTTTGGCACAGCACAGTCAAAATGACACACAAAGAACCCAACTTTATCCATTTGACATTTTATTGCTGACAGAACGTTATGAACGTAAAATGAACACCATCCTGTCATGGCTGCATGCGTCAATGACAAACTATATATTTTGATCTTTCTGGCCTTGGGAGTGTGAAATTGGCACTTTAAAAACAGGACATTTGCTTAAAAACATGAATCTAACAGGACATTTGGTTGCAAGAGGAGCTAAAAGAAAGCGTGGTTAATAATGAAAAGTTGATGTATTTGAGACTAGTGGTAATAAAAGGAAAGGAGTAGCAAAGAACATTGTTCAAATAACTTAGCACGTCGTCTATACAAATAATTTATCCTTTTCACAAAAATAGCCCTTATCCATTGCACCTACAGCAGATGCTACAGGCCAATAATTAAAAACATTTGTTTCTTCTTGACATAAAAGTATCATAAATAAAAACATATGTACAAAAGTCTATAAAATACACAGGCACTTAACTGATTGTGCAACCCATCAATGTTTCCTTTTGCCCAAGTAGAATCAGAGCAGAAAGAAACATGCTCTAATAAAACCATAAACAGTGCAGAAGCATATTTGTAGCCTACATTAGTGTTGACTATCTTCACTTCAAGTCCAAGATTGTCAAAGGAGTGCAATGATGTGAGGGAATGAAGGTGTGTTACAAATGTTGTGTACTTGGGATTCTTCTTCCTAATGAAGATGGCACGTTCAAGGCATGACATTAAACCTGAGCTATGAAGACAGATAAGAGTAAAAGCCGCTCTGCAGTGTCAGCAAGGAACCTGGCCAGGCGGCATACGGTATTGCAGCTGGATAGTTGTGGTCAACACTAGCGACTGGAAGAGAAGGCATCTGCAGGTTTAACTCAGCAAACTGTGAGGGTTGTCTTACAGGACGTTTCAACTCTCATCCAAGCAGTTTGTGCTCAGGACAAGATAGGACAGCTTCATAACAAGTCATTGATAAAGCAAAAGAGATGTCTTTAACCAACCTAACTAGATAGACCCAGAGAAACCTTCATTTAACTTCAAAAAGCACAGTGAAAGTCCATATAATGTTTACAGTGGGTCCCAGTAGGCTGCATCGGTTCATGCTCAAGACAAGATAGGACAGCTTTAGCCTTGAGCATGTAGTGATGAACCCTGGTCAGACATGTGAAACATCTTATAAGACAACCTAAACAGTCCATAAGTGATTAAGTCATCAGAGGCTTCATCGGATCTTTCTCATGTTTAGATAGGACAGCTCGAGTATTAAACAATAACTGATGAAATAGTCTTCTAAGATAACCTGGACAGTCCAGTTGTGAACGATTCATTAGAGGCTTCATCGGTTCTTTCTCATGACTAGATAGGACAGCTTGCGTTTTAAACAAGAACCGATGAAGTAGTCTTCTAAGGCAACCTGAACAGTCCAGTTGTGAACGATTCATTAGAGGCTTCATCGGTTCTTTCTCATAACTAGGTAGGACAGCTTGATTATTTCAGCAAGAACCGATTAAATAGTCTAAGACAACCTGGACAGTCCAGTTGTGAATGATTCATTAGAGGCTTCATCTGTTCTTTCTCATGACTAGATAGGACAGTTCGAGTCCTTCGGCAAGAACCGATGAAATTGTTTTCTAGGACAACCTGGACAGTCCAGTTGTGAACGATTCATTAGAGACTTCATTGGTTCTTTCTCATGACTAGATAGGACAGCTTGAGTTTTAAACAAGAATCGATGAAATAGTCTTCTAAGACAACCTGGACAGTCCAGTAGTGATCAATTAATTGGAGGCTTCATCGGTTCTTTCTCATGACCAGATAGGACAGCTCGAGTTTTAAACAAGAACCGATGGAATAGTCTTCTAAGACAACCTGGACAGTCCAGTTGTGAATGATTCATTAGAGGCTTCATTGGTTCTTTCTCATAACTAGATAGGACAGCTTGACTCTTTCAGCAAGAACCGATGAAGTAGTCTTCTAAGACAACCTGGACAGTCCAGTAGTGATCAATTAATTAGAGGCTTTATCGGTTCTTTCTCATGATTAGATAGGACAGCTCAAGTTTTAAACAAGAACTGATGAAATAGTCTTCTAAGACAACCTGGACAGTCCAGTTGTGAATGATTAATTAGAGGCTTCATCGGTTCTTTCTCATGACCAGATAGGACAGCTCGAGTTTTAAACAAGAACCGATGGAATAGTCTTCTAAGACAACCTGGACAGTCCAGTTGTGAATGATTCATTAGAGGCTTCATTGGTTCTTTCTCATAACTAGATAGGACAGCTTGACTCTTTCAGCAAGAACCGATGAAGTAGTCTTCTAAGACAACCTGGACAGTCCAGTAGTGATCAATTAATTAGAGGCTTTATCAGTTCTTTCTCATGATTAGATAGGACAGCTCAAGTTTTAAACAAGAACTGATGAAATAGTCTTCTAAGACAACCTGGACAGTCCAGTTGTGAATGATTAATTAGAGGCTTCATCGGTTCTTTCTCATAACTAGATAGGACAGCTTGATTCTTTCAGCAAGAACCGATGAAATAGTCAAAGACAACCTGGACAGTCCAGTTGTGAATGATTCATTAGAGACTTCATCGGTTCTTTCTCATGACTAGATAGGACAGCTCGAGTCCTTCGGCAAGAACCGATGAAATAGTTTTCTAGGACAACCTAGACAGTCCAGTTGTGAACGATTCATTAGAGGCTTCATCGGTTCTTTCTCATGACTAGATAGGACAGCTTGAGTTTTAAACAAGAATCGATGAAATAGTCTTCTAAGACAACCTGGACAGTCCAGTAGTGATCAATTAATTAGAGGCTTCATCGGTTCTTTCTCATGACTAGATAGGACAGCTCGAGTTTTAAACAAGAACCGATGGAATAGTCTTCTAAGACAACCTGGACAGTCTAGTTGTGAACGATTCATTAGAGGCTTCATTGGTTCTTTCTCATAACTAGATAGGACAGCTTGACTCTTTCAGCAAGAACCGATGAAGTAGTCTTCTAAGACAACCTGGACAGTCCAGTTGTGAACGATTCATTAGAGGCTTCATTGGTTCTTTCTCATGACTAGATAGGAAACCTGGAGTTCTTCAGCAAGAACTGATAAAATAGTCTTCTAAGACAACCTGGACAGTCCAGTTGTGAACGATTCATTAGAGGCTTCATCGGTTCTTTCTCATGATTAGATAGGACAGCTCGAGTTTTAAACAAGAACCGATGAAATAGTCTTCTAAGACAACCTGGTTCAATGCCCTGACCAAAGAATGACTGTAAAGGGTTAGTCCTGCAGTGTTCCCCTACTTGGCTGTAAAGGAAGGTGATGAGGGGTCTTAGTACCAAACTAAAAGCATGTAAATACCCTGCAAGTAGTTATGTGCACCAGCATTATTAACAGGGTAAACAGGTGTAATTGATGTAGCTGCACGTTGCTGATGATATGTTCACTTTTTATCTCCACTGCCTCGTATCGGCACACTTGATAAGGTGCTGTTTCAATGGAGCAAGGCCTCCTGGGATACCAAACGATCCTTTAGTGCATTGTTCACCTCCTCTCCACCCAAAGGGAAACTGATTACTCCACAATCTTCTCCATGGGTTTCCCGTCCAAGTCTCGGCCTTTGAGGTCCTTTTGGTCAAAGACGACGTGAGTGGCAAAATAGATGCCGACGACGCCCAAGATGGCGGAGCAGGCCATGTACGCCGTCACAGACTGTGCCAATTGCGCAATGGCGCCCATAAAAAGGGTGGGGATAACCTGAGCGAGGAGGAAGGTGCTGTCTAAAATGGCAAAGTCCAAGCCCACGCCACGGTTTTCGTATCCCAACTCCGGCTGGTCCTGTTCTGTGATTCCGTTCTGAGTGAGGGAAGCGGAGTAGTAAGTGTCCTGGCTGTAGGGGGCGCCAGCGGCGTTGGTTAGTCCCTCTTCTGCAGCCGCCAAATAGTCCCGCTTGGTTATGTTTTTGATGCCGTTTTTATGCACGTGTTTGGTCTTCCTTTTTGGCATGAACACCTGCAATTGGAGAAGACAAGCTTCAGCTGGCATCCCCACAGTCCTTCCCGACTAACCCTCATGGTGCGGACTGCTCACCTTCTTCTCTTTGTGGTAGAGGCAGGTGAGGGTGTAGGGTAAGGTCTGCAGGGTGGCGTAGGCGTAGCCGGTGAGGGCGGCCATGATCGTGACCAGCACCACGCTTTTGGAAAGGCAGATGACCAGAGCGGAGGCGGTGAAGCTCACCATGCCGCTCAAGTACACCCGGCGAGACCCGAAGTGGGCAACCATGCGACTCATGACCATGGAGAAGAAGGTTGAGGTAGCGCACTGCAGGAACAAGCCCAGACTTCCCATGCGGACGCCTGGAAGAAGGAACTTTAGTTAGCGCAGAGCGTACAGCATCCATCTCACATTGGACACAAGAATGATGAATTTGGCACTTGGCAGGCACGCGGTCGCAAAAACATCGGAAACTGCCGTAACGTGACTGCCAATTGTCAATATTGTGTAGTACTGATACCGCTCGCTTACACCCTTGTTTTTCGACCACTGTGCCGTGAGATGCAGTCTGGTGTGCCGTGGGAGATTATCTACAAACCCCGTTTCCATATGAGTTGGGAAATTGTGTTAGATGTAAATATAAACGGAATACAATGATTTGAAAATCATTTCCAACCCATATTCAGTTGAATATGCTACAAAGACAACATATTTGATGTTCAAACTCAAACGTTTTTTTTTGTGCAAATAATCATTCACTGTAGAATTTGCTGCCAGCAACACGTGACAAAGAAGTTGGGAAAGGTGGCAATAAATACTGATAAAGTTGAGGAATGCTCATCAAACACTTATTTGGAACATCCCACAGGTGAGCAGGCAAATTGGGAACAGGTGGGTGCCATGATTGGGTATAAAAGTAGATTCCATGAAATGCTCAGTCATTCACAAACAAGGATGGGGCGAGGGTCATCACTTTGTCAGCAAATGCGTGAGCAAATTGTTGAACAGTTTAAGAACAACATTTCTCAACGAGCTATTGCAAGGAATTTAGGGATTTCACCATCTACGCTCCGTAATATCATCAAAGGGTTCAGAGAATCTGGAGAAATCACTGCACGTAAGCGGCTAAGCTCGTGACCTTCCATCCCTCAGGCTGTACCGCATCAACAAGCGACATCAGTGTGTAAAGGATATCACCACATGGGCTCAGGAACACTTCAGAAACCCACTGTCAGTAACTACAGTTGGTCGCTACATCTGTAAGTGCAAGTTAAAACTCTCCCATGCAGGGCAAAAACCGTTTATCAACAACACCCAGAAACACCGTCGGCTTCGCTGGGCCTGAGCTCATCTAAGATGGACTGATACAAAGTGGAAAATTGTTCTGTGGTCTGACGAGTCCACATTTCAAATTGTTTTTGGAAACTGTGGACGTTGTGTCCTCCGGACCAAAGAGGAAAAGAACCATCCGGATTGTTATAGGCGCAAAGTGTAAAAGCCAGCATCTGTGATGGTATGGGGGTGTATTAGTGCCCAAGACATGGGTAACTTACACATCTGTGAAGGCACCATTAATGCTGAAAGGTACATACAGGTTTTGGAGCAACATATGTTGCCATCCAAGCAACGTTACCATGGACGCCCCTGCTTATTTCAGCAAGACAATGCCAAGCCACGTGTTACATCAACATGGCTTCATAGTAAAAGAGTGCGGGTACTAGACTGGCCTGCCTGTAGTCCAGATCTGTCTCCCATTGAAAATGTGTGGCGCATTATGAAGCCTAAAATAGCAGAAGGGAGACCCCCGGACTGTTGAACAACTTAAGCTGTACATCAAGCAAGAATGGGAAAGAATTCCACCTGGGAAGCTTCAAAAATGTGTCTCCTCAGTTCCCAAACGTTTACTGAGTGTTGTTAAAAGGAAAGGCCATGTAACACAGTGGTGAACATGCCCTTTCCCAACTACTTTGGCACGTGTTGCAGCCATGAAATTCTAAGTTAATTATTATTTGCAAAAAAAAAATAAAGTTTTTGAGTTTGAACATCAAATATGTTGTCTTTGTAGTGCATTCAACTGAATATGGGTTGAAAAGGATTTGCAAATAATTGTATTCCGTTTATATTTACATCTAACACAATTTCCCAACTCATATGGAAACGGGGTTTGTAATTTCACCTATTCGGGTTAAATATATTTTTTTGCAAACCAGTAATTATAGTCTGCAAATGATGTGTTGTTGTTGAGTGTCGGTGCTGTCTCCAGCCGGGCAGAGTATATAACTATGTTATACACTTTCATATCAGCAGGTAGCTAATTGCTTTGTAGATGTCGGAAACAGCGGGAGGCAGTGTGCAGGTAAAAATGTGTCTTAATGCTTAAACCAAAAATAAACAAAAGGTCATCCTCCTTTAAATGTTTCCTTGTTACCGATGTGATGTCATGAGAAACAAGGTCCGCTTTGCAAAATGAGCACGGTATTCTAACAAGATTAGGGTGAAATGTTTCACATTTAACATGTTTTCATCTGCGATGTTGTTGCGAGTAACTAGTTGACTAGCTTTTGCCCGGAAAAACACGAGTGATGTCGACAAATGAATTTGTCGATCACAAACTTTATTGTCGCCCTACTTAGACACTTCAACACCAACATGAAAGCACGTATCGTCGTTCTTCACGAGCAGCGGTGCTCTCTTTAACTCCCAGGAAGGGAGGATGTTGAAAGAGCTTCTAGGTAACCCACATCATGCTGACTTAAATCATTGGCAAGCATTAATGGAGGTGAAACACGTGTTTACTGGTGCAATGTGCCTACCAGTCTGACCCACTTGGCTGCCAATGCCAACATCCAAATGAGGTCCTGCCAACAGACTAATAGAGAAACAAAAACCAAGCATAAAAAAATTAATTTGTCAATTAGTATCCGCTAAAAAGTTGACTTAAAACTAACAAGTTGATGAAATAAAATCAGCCACAGAAAACATTACACTTCACATTGGGCCAACATTTAGTGCCCCGCCAGCAATGACAAATTAGTTTCACACCGTAACCAAAGCAAATCCATACTATCTATTTCAGGCATTTGTTGTTGGTGCAAAGTTCAGCACATAAAGACTATTCAGATCATGTTACTCCAGCACAGTCAAGCTGCTGAGCCCACTTGACATGATAGAAGGGACTCAACCACAGTCATTTCCTCATATCTGCACTTGTAAACGCTTTAAATACTCGGAATTACAACCACTATGTTGTGCTGAGGTCAAACAAAAAAAAACATTCCTGCCGCCATGAAACCATTAATAAATATAAAACAGAAACAATAGCAGCTCAGTGTCAACACACTGGCATCAAAAAGCAATGCACAGATGAATTAGAAGTAATATTAAACAATACGAACATTGGAACTGTTCGAATTGAGAGCGGTTGTCGAACTAAAACTGAAAATAGCAAATGCTTGCACATCTACAGGTGGTCCATTTTGTTATGTTAAAGCAGGGGTCACCAACCTTTTTGAAACCAAGAGCTACTTCTTGGGTACTGATTAATGCGAAGGGCTACCAGTTTGATACACACTTAAATAAATTGCCAGAAATAGCCAATTTGCTCAATTTACCTTTAACTCTGTTATTATTAATAATTAATGATATTTACACTTAATTGAACGGTTTAAAAGAGGAGAAAACACGAAAAAAATTACAATTACATTTTGAAACATAGTTTATCTTCAATTTCGACTCTTTAAAATTCAAAATTCAACCGAAAAAAAGAGAAAAACTAGCTAATTTGAATCATTTTGAAAAAATTAAAAAAAGAATTTATAGAACATCATTAGTAACTTTTCCTGATTAAGATTAATTTTAGAATTTTGATGACATGTTTTAAATAGGTTAAAATACAATCTGCACTTTGTTAGAATATATAACAAATTGGACCAAGCTATATTTCTAACAAAGACAAATCATTATTTCTTCTAGATTTTCCAGAACAAAAATTTTAAAAGAAATTCAAAAGACTTTGAAATAAGATTTAAATTTTATTCTACAGATTTTCTAGATTTGCCAGAATAATTTTTTTGAATTTTAATCATAATAAGTTTGAAGAAATATTTCACAAATATTCTTCGTCGAAAAACATAAGCTAAAATGAAGAATTAAATTAAAATGTATTTATTATTCTTTACAATAAAACAAATAAATTTACTTGAACATTGATTTAAATTGTCAGGAAAGAAGAGGAAGGAATTTAAAAGGTCAAAAGGTATATGTGTTTAAAAATCCTAAAATCATTTTAAGGTTGTATTTTTTCTCTAAAATTGTCTTTCTGAAAGTTATAAAAAGCAAAGTAAAAAAATAAATGAATTTATTTAAACAAGTGAAGACCAAGTCTTTAAAATATTTTCTTGGATTTTCAAATTCTATTTGAGTTTTGTCTCTCTTAGAATTAAAAATGTCGGGCAAAGCGAGACCAGCTTGCTAGTAAATAAATACAATTTAAAAAATAGAGGCAGCTCACTGGTAAGTGCTGCTATTTGAGCTATTTTTAGAACAGGCCAGCGGGCTACTCATCTGGTCCTTACGGGCTACCTGGTGCCCGCGGGCACCGCGTTGGTGACCCCTGTGTTAAACTCTTATTCCAAAATGGAATAGAAGTATGTCTGTTCTCAAAATTCTACATACAATATCACATAATGACAATGTGAAAAAGTAATTTTTTTAAAGCAAATTTATATATATATATATATATATATATATATATATATATATATATATATATATATATATATATATATATATATATATATATATATATATATATATATATATATATATATATATATATATATATATATATATATATATATATATATATATACACACAGTATACAGTGTATACACACATTACAAAATACATTTAAAAAAGTATCTATGTCGAGTGTGCAATACAACGGTGCTGCTTTTGTTTTGAAAAGCGTTATTTGTATTACTTCCGTGTGGACGTATGTGCGATTGTGAGTGAATTGAACGGCGCAATCACAAATTACAAAATAAAGTTTAAAAAACATCTATGTCGTGCGCGCAATACAACTGTGCTGCTTTTATTTTGAAATGTGGCCGTATGTCCGGGGGGAATCTGTGAGTGAATTGCATAGAGACAAGTGATGAGACGCTAAAAAAAGAAAAGTTGATGAGGAATGGCGTGTTTCCAACAAGACATGGACTGCCAAGTATTTCTTTACATAAATTAAAGGTAAATTTGTGGTACACAGCTTGCTGTGTTTAAAGGATATCATTTTAATCGCCACTACACGACGAAGCACGAGGGAAAATACCGGAATGTGTCTGATGAAGCACGCGCAAGGGAGGCCGATGCGTTGATGGTAAAACTGCAAAGCCAACAAGGACTTTTTGCCATATTTCACACCCCCAGAGATGCAGCCATCAGGACAAGTTTCGTCATTTCTCACAAAAGCGCCAGAAAAAGTAAGGCGTTTTCTGACGGAGAGTTTATTAAGGAGTGCTTATTGGACTTTGTTGCGCTGATAATGCCCGGAGACATGGACTGTTTTTCGCTAACTTTGGATGAGAGCTGCGATGTACGTGACACCGCCCAGCTGCTCTTCTTCTTACGTGGGATAACTGCAGACTTTCAAATCACGGAGTAGCTGGCAGCCATGCAGTCAATTAAAGAGACAACCACAGGTAATGACTTGTTCACATAGGTAAATGCGTGTTTGGACATGTTAGGACTGAAATGGGACAAGCTGGCAGGTGTGACAATCCAATCCACTTTATTTATATAGCACATTTAAACAACAAAATGTTTCCAAAGTGCTGCACAACAATATTACAAACAATATTCAAATATTATCCTTAGCTCCCCCAATGACTGAATGAAAAGAAAAAACAATTACATATAAAACCAATATAAAAAACAATATAAAATAAATATGATTAAAAACTATTTTTAACAACAGATGGTTGTCCAAATCTGACGAGGAAAAATGTTGGATAATGCAGGATAAAGTGACCATCAAAAGCAATCTGCTTTTGTATAAAGTTAAGTTAGGTTAAATTCAATTATTATTAATTATTATTATTATTTATCTTACGGTATATCAAAAATAATATTGAGCAAAATTTAATTGAAATATTGTTGTGTGGCCCTCCAGCAGTGCTTGGGTTGCTTATGCGGCCCCCGGTGAAAATTAATTGCCCACCCCTGTGCTATATGTTTACCAAACAAAAAATATGTCACCCCTAATCGCTAAATCCCATGAAATCTTATACGTCTAGTCTCTTACGTGAATGAGCTAAATAATATTATTTCATATTTTACGGTAATGTGTTAATAATTTCACACATAAGTCGCTCCTGAGTATAAGTCGCACTAACTATGAAAAAAAACTGTGACTTATAGTCCGAAAAATACGGTAAGTGTCCGTAAGTCTTTACTAATCATGTACGTTTTTGAAAGAAAGAAAGCAGACTCACCTTCATCATATCTTTGTTTGGGCACACTTCCTGGTTCAGCGTTTGGCACACCACTGTACACACCTTCCCCTACAAAGACTGTGAAGAAGAGCATGAAGGACATGACGGCCATGCAGTTGCAGAGGTGAGCCACACACAGCTGCCACATCACCCTGGGGACATGGCAGTAGCTTCTGTAGATGGCGGGAGCCATGGAACCGCATGTTCTTAGCAAACACAGCAGCGGTCCGGTCTTCAGCAGCCTCAGCTTGCACTTCAACAGGTAGCAGCAGGAGCGAGAGACGCCACACTGGTCAGATTCCATTGTAGCGCCGCCTGAATCCAGCAGAGACTCGGCGGTTGCGGAGCGGCTGATTGCGCGGTAGGGTTCAGCAGAGTCGGACACTTTCATAGTGATGAGAACACTGGAGATGAAGATGAAGATGAGGAGAAAGAAGAGGCACTGGGCCTGGCCTCCGAGGTAAACGGCGAGCAGGCTATGGCTCCAGTCTATCGCAGGAAGCAAGTATCCCACGCAGCCTCCCAGGCTGACCATGAAGGAGAACATTGCAAAGGCTAGGTTG
Organism: Entelurus aequoreus; assembly: GCF_033978785.1. Taxonomy (NCBI): domain Eukaryota; kingdom Metazoa; phylum Chordata; class Actinopteri; order Syngnathiformes; family Syngnathidae; genus Entelurus; species Entelurus aequoreus. The sequence continues at coordinate 6,956,333 of NC_084754.1, read as the reverse complement.
CAGTCTTCCCCGTCTCGATAGAGGTCTGACAACAGTGCCTCCAATGGTGTGAAGCATACTTGTCCACAAAAGTCCAGAAGACCCACTCCAAGGATAAGGAAAGCAACCTAAAATCAAAGAAATAATGTAAGTTTGAAGGTGTTTGTGGGGTCTTTCATGCTAACAAAGCTGCTTTCAAACAGTACAATTCGTACATTACACATTGGTCAATTCAATCAAGCAGACCAAAAATGGTCTCGTTACAGTTCCATAGCAACTTGGCAGTTAAACCTTTGCAACTTTTTACGCAGCTGCCTAGATGGCGAAATGTGTTGTTAGCATTATATCACGCCTTCTTCTGGCTTTGAACACGAGAACTATGCCCACATAACACATTAGTTATGTTTGTTGTCAGCTACCACTAAATGTATATTCTATCACGACAACATGACTGCAAATTGTTCGATGGCTTCTCTGGGACTGCTTTAGTGTGAGTGCACTTGCTCTGGTAAATGTGTACAAGACAGCCGTGACTGTGAGTGACAGCCTGAACGCCAGACTTTCTACTCGGGGAGACGAACAATTATCCTGCATTGTAATTAGAAATTGTGAATTTACAGGCAGTGATGTTCCCAATATATTTTTTTGGTCTGTAAAATGTAACTTTGAGCAAGTTGCAAAATATCTGCTTCAAATCAGGAATCAGTTTCAACCCTAAACATAGAATTTGTGACTTAACCAACATGATAGGTATACCTGGGTACCTTATATTATAATACAATATGCAATAAATGGCTCGTGATCACGATAATATCTCAATATGACGATAATCAATCATTACCATTATCCTTTATTTAACCAGGTAAAAACTAATTGAGATTAAAATCTGGCCAAGAGGGCAGCAAAACAAAGTTACAGAAATACAAACTGTATGACAACAAAAACAGCAGCCAGTGTTTCCCACACATTCATTTATTTGTGGCGGCCCGTCACGAAAGAATTACGTCCACCACAAATAAAAAAAAATGTTTTAATTTTTTATTTTTTTTGTCCTGTCCAGCTTCTCAGGCAAATCATATAGTTGATGTAGATGCCCATATAGGCTGTTCAGATTTACTTTACAAAAGAGAAGTTTAGGATACTTCTCTTGTTGCCTTATTTGTATTTGACCACTACTGTTTTCTGTTTATTTGTTACTGACTGTGGCAGGACACCTCTGACTCTGTTTCACTTTATGTTGCTGGTAAATAATATGGTTGTAGTAGTAGGCTAAAATTTAATTATTTAGTATGCATTAATTAAAGGGGCAGAGCTTTAAGAGACATTTTAGCTTTTATATTTTATAAGATATATTTTTTGTAAGAACCACAATTAATACATATATTTCAGTGAATAACTTATTGTTCAAATCTGTATATAAATATGTACATAAAGTGTTGTAATTATATTGTAAAATGGATGGATGGATGGACGTTTAAAACAAAACTGTTATTATTAATTAGTAAGTATACATTTTTTGAGCCTTTTTAGAGAAAATCATATCATTGTAGTACATTATGCAAATTACTCAATGATGTCATGGTGAGCATAGCCACGCCCATAGCCACGCCCCCACCGCCACAGGTATCTTGGCAGTTTATGGGAAACACTGGCAGCAGTCACACACCTAAGTTAAAAATATGAATTACTTACACGGTAGGTCAAGAAAAATACAATGTTTCAGTAAAAGCAATTTAAAAACAAGTACAATGTCCAATTGAACTGGTTTCTCGATCCTTTAAAATGGACTGAAATTCCCTCAAAGTAATAAATCAGTTCAGGTAACCTCAGATCCTTCTGCAAGTTATTCCAGGGAGCAGCATATGTGAAGGCTTTTTCCTCAATATTTGTGTTGGATCTAGGAACTAACATGCTAAGGAAGTCCTTTGACCTAAAGCTGTAGCGACTGGAATCACTACACATATAAGAACACAAATAGTAGGGAACCAGCCCAAAAAGTGATGTATAGACTACCGTTCAAAAGTTTGGGGTCACATTAAAATGTCCGTATTTTTGAAGGAAAAGCACTGTACTTTTCAATGAAGATAACTTTAAACTAGTCTTAACTTTAAAGAAATACACTCTATACATTGCTAATGTGGTAAATGACTATTCTAGCTGCAAATGTCTGGTTTTTGGTGCAATATCTACATAGGTGTATAGAGGCCCATTTCCAGCAACTATCACTCCAGTGTTCTAATGGTACAATGTGTTTGCTCATTGGCTCAGAAGGCTAATTGATGATTAGAAAACCCTTGTGCAATCATGTTCACACATCTGAAAACAGTTTAGCTCGTTACAGAAGCTACAAAACTGACCTTCCTTTGAGCAGGTTGAGTTTCTGGAGCATCACATTGGGGTCAATTAAACGCTCAAAATGGCCAGAAAAAGAGAACTTTCATCTGAAACGCGACAGTCTATTCTTGTTCTTAGAAATGAAGGCTATTCCACAAAATTGTTTGGGTGACCCCAAACTTTTGAACGGTAGTGTATGTAAAAACCATCCATTGAGAAAATCTGCGAACAGACATAGATGGACAGTTTGCTGTTGCATACAAAGTGCAAGGGTGGACAAGGTTGCCACAACCAGTAAAATACTGTGATTATCAATATATTGCTCCTAATCACCTTTGATATATCCGTGTTTACTGGGGTGAAACAAAAACAAATAATTTCATAGTTAAAATGTTGTATATTTTAAGTAGAGTACAAACAGGAATAGTGCACAATTAATTTTAATGCGACATAAATGTGAACATTTTTTTTGGTTTTTAACAATAACATTCAGAACACATCTCATGTCTCCAGTAGATCAGATCTGTTAGGAAGTATTAAGGATTTAACGTTAACGAAAACTTTCACGGTTATCACTGTATTGTTGAAAGTTTGTACGCACACACTGAATTCTTTAAACTAAGTTTCATTCAAAAAACAAAATCTACTTTCATGACAGAAGAAACATTATATATTGTTTTTTACTATTTCCCTATTACCGATATGTGTGTGTATTATGTGTTTAGATCTGGTTATCTTCTTCAATTTTAATTTGTAAAGCCTTTCATCAAAGTGTGTTTATCAAACACAGTTTTACGAATTTTACCGTGGTTTATCATTCATATCCTTACATACCGAAAAAAGAAACATTACAAACGTAACATTTGAAAAGGTATCTGCACATCTTACGAGTACAAATTATAAAAAGGTATACGATAACTCAAAACTGTTTTTCTGTAGGTATTAATGTTTTACCATGTTTAAGTACACACATTTTCGGTGCTTTTACATTAGACATTCAAACAGCTTAAAAAAAAGGGTATGTTTTTTTAATATACACTACCGTTCAAAAGTTTGGGGTCACATTGAAATGTCCTTATTTTTGAAGGAAAAGCACTGTACTTTTCAATGAAGATAACTTTAAACTAGTCTTAACTTTAAAGAAATACACTCTATACATTGCTAATGTGGTAAATGACTATTCTAGCTGCAAATGTCTGGTTTTTGGTGCAATATCTACATAGGTGTATAGAGGCCCATTTCCAGCAACTATCACTCCAGTGTTCTAATGGTACAATGTGTTTGCTCATTGGCTCAGAAGGCTAATTGATGATTAGAAAACCCTTGTGCAATCATGTTCACACATCTGAAAACAGTTTAGCTCGTTACAGAAGCTACAAAACTGACCTTCCTTTGAGCAGATTGACTTTCTGGAGCATCACATTTGTGGGGTCAATTAAACGCTCAAAATGGCCAGAAAAAGAGAACTTTCATCTGAAACTCGACAGTCTATTCTGGTTCTTAGAAATGAAGGCTATTCCACAAAATTGTTTGGGTGACCCCAAACTTTTGAACGGTAGGGTACTTTTTCAATTCTTTTTTGTAATGTCAGGTAAAGATTCCATCTAATATAACGGAAATATGGTCTGATTACAAGAAAATTTGAAAACGTATATAAATAAGAAGACATAATGAACCTTTTTGAGCAACTTCAATAAACCTTGTCTCTGTACCGTACCAAAATATTTCCTTGCGGATAAATGCACCATTATCAGGATCTTCAAAGTTACCTACCTGTAAGGTGTGTCCGCCCCAGGCAAAGTGTGCAGCCAGGACGTCTGCATAGGGAATGATAAAAAGTGCCAAGAGGACTCCCAGAGAGAGCAGCCAGATGAAAGGTCGCCTTCTGCCATAACTGCTGTTGCAGTGGTCACTGGCGGAGCCAATTAGAGGGACGAAGAGGAGGCCGAGGACTGGACCGATACCTGTGAAGCCAAAAGTTGAACGTATTATCAATGCACAATTCAATATGCTGTATGTTCTTCACATTAGGACTGTGTGGGATTATATTATGTCAGGCCTGGCTTTTACTGCCACAGCCTACCAGGGAGTGGATTGCTATCATTACTGACTGTTGCTGATGGTTCTTACAGATGGCCTCCTGCCTGAAGGAATGCCGTCACAAAGTCATTCTCCACACATGGCAGCATCAGGCTAATTAGAGCACACTGCAGCACACGGGGTGTCCACAGCACAGATGCACATGAGGCAATTAAAAAAAAAAAAACGACTCCACCTCGGGGAAAGAGATTGACAATTAAACAAAAACAAAAAAAATCCCTGTGTAGTTTTCATGATAAACATGTTTTTAATTCTAAATTGCATGAAAACACAACATTGTCAATTCATTTTGTGTCAGCACGACTTTCACTTGCTTTTTGAGACTGACGAGTTGACACAAAAAACGTGTAAAAACAAAAATGTCTGTAAAATGTATGTGACAAAGTGACATTACACTAAGCCAGCTCCAGCTCGTGGTGCCCAAGACGAGACTTAAAACCAGGGGAGACAGGGCCTTCTCTGTGGTCTGCCCTAAGGTCTGGAACACTCTGCTCCTCCATGTTCCAACTGCTCCCACAGTGGAGTGTTTTAAGTCTCGTCTTAAGACCCACTTTTATTCTCTTGCTTTTAACACTACATGAGTTGTATGGACCTCTGTGTTTTTACATTTTGATTTCTATTTATTGTTTTAATTGGTTTTACCCTTTAAAATCGTTTTTAATCATATTTATTTTTATATTGCTTTCATATTTATTAATTTTATTGTTTGTTTTTTTCCAGTCATTGGTGGAGCTAAGGTTAATATTTGAATATTGTTGTGCAGCACTTTGGAAACATTTTTGTTTAAATGTGCTATACCAGGGGTCGGCAACCTAAAATGTTGAAAGAGCCATATTGGACCAAAAATACAAAAACAAATCTGTCTGGAGCCGCAACAAATTAAAAGCCATATTACATACAGATAGTGTGTCATGAGATATAAATTGAATTAAGAGGACTTAAAGGAAACTAAATGAGCTCAAATATAGCTACAAATGAGGCACAATGATGCAATGTGTACATATAGCTAGCCTAAATAGCATGTTAGCATCGATTAGCTTGCAGTCATGCAGTGACCAAATATGTCTGATTAGCACTCCACACAAGTCAATAACATCAACAAAACTCACCTTTGTGCACTCACGCACAACGTTAAAAGTTTGGTGGACAAAATGAGACAGAAAAAGAAGTGGCATAAAACACGTCCTAGAAAGTCGGAGAAAGTTATACTTGTAAACAAACTACGGTGAGTTCAAGGACCGCCAAAATTAGTAGGACAAAACGGCGCTCGCCAAATACTGGAATCAGTGAAGCATGTTTAATATAAACAGTGTGCTTTATAACAATTAGGGAGGTTTGTGTCATGTTTGTCCTCCTACACAAACCATATTAAAACAAAAACTTTTTTTTCCCCCTCATCTTTTTCCATTTTTCATACATTTTTAAAAAAGCTCCAGAGAGCCACTAGGGCGGCGCTAAAGAGCCGCAATGCGGCTCTAGAGACGCGGGTTGCCGACCCCTGTGCTATACAAATAAAGGTGATTGGATTGGATAAGAGTAGAGTTGCACAGTTAATCAAATTGTAATCACGATTTTGACTGCCACGATTAAATTTAAATCAGCCATATTAACATTTAAAAGCAGGCTCACCTGCACATCATATCAAACACTTTCAAAGCCCGCTGCAGCGGCTCGTCTAAAGCAAACATGGCCACTGTGTAACATTCATCTTCTGCTGTAAGGCACTGATCTCGGCGGTTTGGGCTCATTTTCACGTTTCAACACAGTTTACCAAGGGATCGGATTGTGCTCTTCTACAGATTGTCACAGTACATGTTGGTTTTCATGTTTCATGGCTTAGGTGAACCACAGCTGCAGAGTGCCAACAGCACTCATGCAGCCCCAGCCTGACACTGCCACCACCATCCTTGACTGAAGGCAAAACAATTATCTTGCGACACACTTGTATTATAAGCTGTTTAGACAAAAATGTGTTGCCTTCCTTTCAGGGAATAATGGATCTACCCTGCTATACAAGATGTACATGACTGCTCTAAATAATTAAAGTATTTTCCAATACGATATACAGTGGAACCTTGAATTACGAATGTGAGTATATATATATATATATATATATATATATATATATATATATATATATATTAGGGCTGCAACAACTAATCAATTAAATCGATTAAAATCGATTATAAAAATAGTTGCCGATTAATTTAGTCATCAATTCGTTGGATCTATGCTATGCGCAGAGGCTACTTTTTTTAATTTTATTTTATTTTTTTATTTTTTATTTTATCAACCTTTATTTATAAACTGCAACATTTACAAACAGCTGAGAAACAATAATCAAAATAAGTATGGTGCCAGTATGCTGTTTTTTTTCCAGTAAAATACTGGAAAGGATAGAAATGTAGTTTGTCTCTTTTATCCGATTATTAATCGAAGTAATAATCGACTATCCAATTAGTTGTTAGTTGCAGCCCTAATATATATATATATATATATATATATATATATATATATATATATATATATATATATATATATATATATATATATATATATATATATATATATATATATAAAAGCTATGCCAGCCTCAAAGTGTGCACAAACTACTGTTAAATCTAAATAAAAAAATAAATAAAAAGCCCAACCCTAGTTTTAAGTGTCAACATTTCAACTTTTTACTTTACTCTTATTTGCCTTTTTACTGCCCTCTGTAGAGTGTACATATTTTTGATAATATTAATAAAATGTGCGCGGCAAGGCATTGGAAAATTTGCTGCAGGCAGCAAAAGGCACGCACTTAATACAGCGCATCCTAAACCCACATGTGGACACATTTAGTTTTGAACACACAAAATAGACACTTTGCATGTTCCAGTCAAAGACTGTTTCCGTTTCCTAGCCACAAACACTGCACAGAATGCTGCCTTAGATAAAATGTGGCGCTGCATTTTGTGCTCTTGAAAACATACACGTGTTCTAAAAAAGGTATTTTGTCCATTCCTGAGAGCGAGTGAAAGAGAGAGAGCGAGAAGGCTGCAGCTATCAATTATTTTAGTCATCAAGTAATATACTGATTAGTTTGTTTGTTTAATGAAATTATTGGATTAAACACATTGTAGTCTCAATGTATATGTGAACATTTTTTACAAAAACAACACATGTTCTGCTTCCAATTAAGTTAATTCTGCTTTTCTAATTGAATGCATATCATCAATCTTGAAATTACACTTTTAACATGTGTGTTTATAAAAAAAAATAAACTCCACTGTTCGTTGCCACATAGATCATAGCACACACAGACACCACCGCTTTCATGTGTGCTCTATTGCAGCGGCCGTGCTGAAACTATGTTTACGGATTTAAAGTTAGGGGCACTCCATGCAGTCCAAATTTAGATATGTTTATTATTAACAGATTAATCGTTGCAATAAAAGTATAGTCGTTTTTTATTCAGTTAATCGTTCCAGCCCTACAAACAAATGACAGTTTAAAAACATACTCCAGCTTTAAAAAAATGGCTTTTAGCATCTCATATATTTTTTATACAAGTAACACTCATACTCCATCATATCAATGATTGTAGAATGACATTACTAAATTGTAGTACAGCCTCTTTGAGAGGAACATGACAACAAAATGTTTTACAGCATATATATATATATATATATATATATATATATATATATATATATATATATATATATATACAGAGGTAGTTCACTTTTCTGTGTTTATTCAGATGAAACATTTCTGTTATCTAATAAATTATTTGGTTTTGATGGAATTGTAAAGTATTTATTATCTGCAGGTCACGTGACCGCCCTAGCAATGACTATAGACTACTATATTGGGTGAAACCAGTGTGAAGCTGACATGTTATTTTCTGTTTAGAGAGCTCTAATTATGTACACAAAAAAAAAGCATTTGGAAGGCTGTAAACTAATATATATATACCTATATATATATATATATATATATATATATATATATATATATATATATATATATATATATATATATATATATTTATTTATTTATTTATTTTACATTTATTTATTTATTTTCTTATTTTTTTTATTTTTTTTATCATGACACCGAGTTTGTCTCTGTTTAATGATTTTTGGCACAATAGCTATAAAAGTGCATACACAGTGTGCATGCTTGGTTCCCTTTTTTAAGGAACACTAAACATGTGTAGGTTGCTCAGCGGTAGTTCAAGAAATTTCTAAAATGCCGTAGAAAAGGTTAAAAGCTCAACACAATAGAAACACATATGACTGATAGAATGCTAAATGTATTATGACAGACCACCTCAAAAAACTAAATGGAATTCTACAGCCTTTTCGCTAAATAAAAAAACTTACATAAATACCGTATTTTTTGGACTATAAGTCGCAGTTTTTTTTCATAGTTTGGCCGGGGGTGCGACTTATACTCAGGAGCGACTTATGTGTGAAATTATTAACACGTTACCGTAAAATATCAAATAATATTATTTAGCTCATTCACGTAAGAGACTAGACGTATAAGATTTCATGGAATTTAGCGATTAGGAGTGACGGATTGTTTGGTAAACGTATAGCATGTTTTATATGTTATAGTTATTTGAATGACTCTTACCATAATATGTTACGTTAACATATCAGGCACGTTCTCAGTTGGTTATTTATGCCTCATATAACGTACACTTATTCAGCCTATTGTTCACTATTCTTTATTTATTTCAAATTGCCTTTCAAATGTCTATTCTTGGTGTTGGGTTTTATCAAAAAAATTCCCCAAAAAATGCGACTTATACTCCAGTGCGACTTATATATGTTTTTTTCCTTCTTTATTATGCATTTTTGGCCGGTGCGACTTATACTCCGGAGCGACTTATACTCCGAAAAATACAGTATGGGATTTGCAATATCAACTATGAACTAACAACAATAGAACTTCTTTCCTCTTTACTTCCCAGACGACCGTCTCGAGATTGATCTTTTTACAAAAAAAGCAAAATGCCACAAATATGCAACAAACACGGCGAAACATTAACGCAAAGGACAAAAAAATACCTAAAGATCCATATAATAATAAACCAAGTCACTTTTCTGCAGAACAGAAGTTTGTTGTACATAAGTGCTCTCAGGCTGGCTGCTGTAATTAAACCCCGCCTATCGTATTGGTGGCTCCAGTTTTGATGGTAAAGGCTTAAAAAATAGTTTGGCGACGTCCAGTGGGCCGGGTTGAAAAGCTTACAGGGCCACAAATTAGTTAGTGCAGGCTATCATCGCAGGCTGTACTCGGCCTGCTAGCGTGGTTAGGTCTAAGCAGCCAGCTAAGCATGGTGCATAGGAAAGCTGCCAAGTTAGCGGTTTTATACGGAAATCTATAAAAATAGCACTTTGGCTAAAACAACAGCGGAATTCCGCTAAATAGCGGACGTCTAGGATCCCTGGTTTATGGAGCACAGCCATAACGCAATGCAAAAGCACTTGGTGAAATCCCAAGGATAGAAAAACCTTAACAGTCCAATTGCAATCAATCAAGTTACCCTAAAACTGTTTCTTTAAAGGCCTACTGAAATGATTTTTTTTTATTTAAACGGGGATAGCAGATCTATTCTATGTGTCATACTTGATCATTTCGCGATATTGCCATATTTTTGCTGAAAGGATTTAGTAGAGAACGACGACGATAAAGATGGCAACTTTTGGTATCTGACAAAAAAAAGCCTTGCCCCTACCGGAAGTAGCGTGACGTAGTCAGTTGAACATTTCCGCAAAGTTCCCTATTGTTTACAGTGATGGCGGCCAGAAGTGAGAGCGATTCGGACCGAGAAAGCGACGACTTCCCCATTAATTTGAGCGAGGATGAAAGATTTGTGGATGAGGATAGTACACGTGAAGGACTAGTGGGGAGTGGATGCGATTCAGATAGGGAAGATGCTGTGAGAGGCGGGTGAGACCTGATATTCAGCTGGGAATGACTACAACAGTAAATAAACACAAGACATATATATACTCTATTAGCCACAACACAACCAGGCTTATATTTAATATGCCACAAATTAATCCCGCATAACAAACACCTGCGTGTTTGTTATGCTAGCTCCTAGCTCCCGTCCATATAACCCGCCAATACAATTCAAACACCTGCACAACACACACAATCACTCAGCCCAAAGGACCGTTCACCTAACCCAAGGTTCATAAAGCTTATATATTTACCCAAAGTTACGTACGTGACACGCACGTACGGGCAACCGATCAAATGTTTGGAAGCGCAGCTGCGTACTCACGGTACCACGTCTGCGTCTGTGTATCCAAATCACAGTAATCCTGGTAAGAGTCTGTGTTGTCCCAGTTCTCTACAGGCGTCTGTGTATCGAAGTCAAAGTCCTCCTGGTAAGAGTCTCTGTTGTCCGAGTTCTTCGATCTTGACCGCATCTTTCGGGAATGTAAACAATGAAACACCAGCTGTGTTGTGTTGGCTGACTTCCCTCGCAAAATACTCCGCTTCGCACCGACAACTTCCTTCTTTGCTTGCTCAGCTTCTTTCTCCATAATGCAATGAACCAATTGCAACAGATTCACCAACACAGATGTCCAGAATCATGTGGAATTTTGCGATGAAAACTGACGACTTTAAGCTGGCCGCGGCGCTGGACTAAAATGTCCTGTCTAACTCGTGACGTCACATCCGCGGCGTCATCATACCAAGACGTTTTCAGCAGATATTTTGCGGGAAATTTAAAATTGCACTTTAGTAAACTAACCCGGCCGTATTGGCATGTGTTGCAATGTTAAGATTTCATCATTGATATATAAACTATCAGACTGCGTGGTCGCTAGTAGTGGCTTTCAGTAGCCATTTAATATGTGTTAATCATATTTTGCACCAACAAGTCATCAAGTAGAGTTGTGTGTTGTTGTACAAATGCCTGCGGTGTGTGTCATGAAGTATTGTCATTAGGAAACATGATTGGGATTTCGAGGGACAAATGACATTGGCGCGAGTATGCACACATTCATGCCCGTGCTTAACTTCTGCCACAGTCGCTCTCATCCTTCCTCTCTCGCTGGCCAGAGGTCTGCTTTCCTTAGTTCACACGCACTCTTGCAAGTTACAGCAGACGTCCCGACAGTCGTCTCTTTGACTTGTTTACAGAATAAGGAGCTGTTGTTTACTGCCAAAGTCATCAGTGCACTGACGTTGCCTTCTTTGAGAATAATTAACTTGGTGTCGTGTGCAGCGCCATAACTCAAAGCATGATTTCATAAATGTGACGGCACAATAAAACAGGCGATGTAAATTCCAAACACACAGATGTGATGTTGGCAAGTAGTAAATGTGTTTCTGTTGCTGACTTGACAGAGGTTGTTGTACAAATTAATGACTAAATCAGCAATAGTTTTGTGGAGGTAGTAAACTCAGGCACTAATTAAAAGGCAGCAAGAGTGCAAAGTGCCTGAACAATGGCCATCATTTTCTCCACAAACTAACACAGATTTAAGTTCCTCCGCCACGCAAAAAGGCTGACACAGTAGGTTTCACTTGCAGTTGTATTTCACCTCAAACCGATTCTAAATTCCCACAAAAAGTAGGCAGATAACATCTTGTAATTTGTGCTGCCTACATTTTTAACATAAGCTGAGAAAGGGGTCCTCAATTACATTCGTCCAACAGCCAACAATTTTCCTTAGCTGACAGGGTGAGGGGCAGATAGTGGGTTGGGGGTTCAGAGCATACTTGCCAACACTCCCGATTTTCCCGGGAGACTCCCGAATTTCAGTGCCCCTCCCGAAAATCTCCCGGGGCAACCATTCTCCCAAATTTCTCCCGATTTCAACAATATTGGGGGCGTGCCTTAAAGTCCTCTACAACCTGTCGTCACGTCCGCTTTTCCTCCATACACACACATACTGTAAGTGAATGCAGGCATACTTGATCAACAGCCATACAGTTCACACTGAGGGTGGACGTATAAACAACTTTAACACTGTTACAAGTATGTGCCACACTGTGAACCCACACCAAACAAGAATGACAAACACATTTCGGGAGAACATCCGCACCGTAACACAACATAAACACAACAGAACAAATTCCCAGAACCCCTTGCATCACTAACTCTTCCGGGACGCTACAATATACACCCCCGCTACCACCAAACCCCCGCCACCCCCAACCCCGCCAAGATGACGTCATTGCATGTGCATGTCATTTTTTAAAAGACTAACGTTAGGGGAATATTTAAAAACAGCTATTTGTGCTGTTATTATAATTAGTATTATATTTGAGCTTTTTCTCATTACATGCCACAATGCTATGTTTTTCCATGTTTATTGTCTGTTTTGCTAAAAAAAAATGGCACCCGGACCGCACTTTGCAATTTACATATTTTATTGGAAAAGCAAACGGTCACCAAACAACCAAACCGTGTCTCCGAGCTCATTTAAGTTAAAGTACCACTGATAGTCACACACACACACACTAGGCAGTGTTTCCCACACATTCATTTATTTGTGGTGGCCCGCCACGAAAGATCCGCCACAAATTTAAAAATTTTTTTTTTTTTATTTTTTTTTTTTTTTTGTCCTGTCCAGCTTCTCAGGCAAATCATATAGTTGATGTAGATGCCCATATAGGCTGTTCAGGTTTACTTTACAAAAGAGAAGTGTAGGATACTTCTCTTGTTGCCTTATTTGTATTTGACCACTACTGTTTTCTGTTTATTTGTTACTGACTGTGGCAGGACACCTCTGCCTCTGTTTCACTTTATGTTGCTGGTAAATAATATGGTTGTAGTAGTAGGCTCAAGTTAAATTATTTAGTATGCACTAATTAAAGGGGCAGAGCTTTAAGAGACATTTTAGCTTTTATATTTTATAAGATATATTTTTTGTAAAAACCACAATTAATAAATATATGTCAGTGAATAACTTATTGTTCAAATCTGTATATAAATATGTACATAAAGTGTTGTAATTATATTGTAAAATGGATGGATGGATGGATGGATGGATGGATGGACATTTAAAACAAAACTATTATTAGTTAGTAAGTATACATTTTTTGAGCCTTTTTAGAGAATCATTGTAGTAAATTATGCAAAATACTCGATGAGGTCATGGTGACCACGTCCATAGCCACGCCCCCACCGCCACAGGTATCTTGGCAGTTTATGGGAAACACTGCTAGGTGTGGTGAAATTACCCTCTGCATTTGACCCATCCCCATGTTCACCCCCTGGGAGGTGAGTGGAGGGGTGAGCAGCAGCTGTGGCCGCGCCCTGGAATCATTTTTGATGATTTAACCCCCAATTCCAACCCTTGATGCTGAGTGCCAAGCAGGGAGGTAATAGGTCCCATTTTTGTAGTCTTTGGTATGACTCAGTCGGGGTTTAAACTCACAACCTTCCAGTCTCAGGACAGACACTAACCACAAGGCCACTGAGCTGGTAAACTGCATGTCTGCATTTCTGCTCCTGGGACGAACACTTCGCCTTCTAATGGGGTCCTGTAAAGAAATGAAACCTTGGAGGCATGGTGGAGATATTTTTAAAACAATTTTGCCTTCTTCCAAACTTGCTTCAAAAGAGCGGTTTGGAATTTTGAGACTTTAGTGACTTATTTTGCCTTAATTACGTCAGCGGACATCTCCATATATGGTAGAAAGTTTATTCAAAGAGCTTTGCTTGAGTCCGCCATTTTTATCCAATTGTAGTCAATAAGCTTCTTCTTTTACTCTATCTTGTTGAGGGGCAGACTGGCTCGTACATGCACATGCATCCTCCGCTGTTGCCATTTCTAATACAAAGTAGCGTATAGTTCTAACTTTTATCTGTCAGACTCCATATGGAAGCACTAAAAACTGCAACATGGATGACGGGGTGGAGACGCAGTCGAGGGAGTCCTGGCCTGGAGGAAGGCTTCGGAAAGTAAATAAAACCCAAAAAAACGGCATATTTTGAAAGAGGCTTCAAGAAAAACAAAATGTATGCAACATTGTAATTAAAGAAGCACCAATGCATGTTCGTAGACTACAAGGAAGTGTTTTAAATTCCATCCATCCATTTTCTACCGCGTATTCCGACCGTGGTGCTGGAGCCTATTTTAGCTACAATCGGGCGGAAGGCGGGGTACACCCTGGACAAGTCGCCACCTCATCACAGGGCCAACACAGATAGACAGACAACATTCACACTCACACACTAGGGCCAATTTAGTGTTGCCAATCAACTTATCCCCAGGTGCGAGCCCTTTAAGACCATGTATTTGATAACTTAGTAAATGCATGACGCAAGAAACATTTCCTCTGGTGCACCACGTGGGAAATCACAGCAGTTATGATGCATACCGACACCAAAACAGGTAGTGCCAGATCTATTTGCGGCGCCCCGGATAACGGATTCATATTACTTATAGTGCAGCAAGCTACTAAAAGTCCAAAGGTAAAAATAAAGAACTGTTCCATCCATCAATACAGATCGTTGAATGCACCTAAGCTGTTCTGTTTTGTCTGATAGTGCCTCCACAGGGTCTTCCTTTAAAACAGTGTTTATTTTGTTAGAATGTAAATACTCCCCTACATTTTGGGTAAATATACACTATATTTGGCCACCTGCCTTTACTCACATAAGAACTTGAAGTGCCATCCCATGGAATTGTCCAACATGTTTTGGTATCCTGGAGCATTCAAAGTTCCTTTCACTGGAACTAAGGGGCCAAGCCCAACTCCTGAAAAACAACCCCACACCATAATTCCTCCTCCACCAAATTTCACACTCCGCACAATGCAGTCCGAAATGTAGCGTTCTCCTGGCAACCTCCAAAACCAGATTGGTCCATCAGATTGCCAGATGGAAAAGTGTGATTCATCAGTCCAGAGAAGGCGTCTCCACTGCTCTAGAGTCCAGTGGCGACGTGCTTTACACCGCTGCATCCCACGCTTTGCATTGGACTTGGTGATGTATGGCTTAGATGCAGTTGCTCGGCCATGGAAACCCATTCCATGAAGCTCTCTGCGTACTGTACGTGGGCTAATTGGAAGGTCACATGAAGTTTGGAGCTCTGTAGCAACTGACTGTGCAGAAAGTGACGGGGGGACGGCGTGGCGCGGTTGGGAGAGTGGCCGTGCAAGCAACCTGAGGGTTCCTGGTTCAATCCCCACCTTCTACCAACCTCGTCATGTCCGTTGTGTCCTTGAGCAAGACACTTCACCCTTGCTCCTGATGGGTCGTGGTTATAGCCTTGCATGGCAGCTCCCGCCATCAGTGTGTGAATGTGTGTGTGAATGGGTGAATGTGGAAATAGTGTCAAAGCGCTTTGAGTACCTTGAAGGTAGAAAAGCGCTATACAAATATAACCCATTTACCATTTACCGAAG
The DNA here is from genome assembly GCF_033978785.1 of Entelurus aequoreus. Taxonomy (NCBI): domain Eukaryota; kingdom Metazoa; phylum Chordata; class Actinopteri; order Syngnathiformes; family Syngnathidae; genus Entelurus; species Entelurus aequoreus. Next base: position 6,940,541 of record NC_084754.1, on the reverse strand, counting down.
TCTTTGCACTATGCGCTTCAGCATCCGCTGACCCCTCTGTCAGTTTACGTGGCCTACCACTTGGTGGCTGACTTGCTGTTGTTCCCAAACTCTCCCATTTTCTTATAATAAAGTTGACTTTGGAATATTTAGGAGCGGGGAAATTCCACGACTGGACTTGTTGCACAGGTAGCATCCTATGACAGTTCCACGCTGGAAATCACTGAGAGCGGCCCATTCTTTCACAAATGTTTGTAGAAACAGTCTACATGCCTAAGTGCTTGATTTTATACACCGGGCCAAGTGATTAGGACACCTGATTCTCATCATTTGGATGGGTGGCCAAATACTTTTGGCAATATAGTGTATATGTTTTTGTTTAATCGGTTAGGAAAAAGCTTTGATTTTTATTCTGTTGCCTCAATTACTGTATTTTACGGACTATAAAGGCGCTACTTTGAAACCTGCAGCTTATTTATGGATTTTTCTTCGCTAACAGCCCTAATGTTTTGTATTCAACAAATAGATTTTATATTAGGCCAACAGAGACACTGAAAATGTGTTAATGTTTGTACCATGGTGCCATCTTTTGGACGAGTTCACTCACTGCAGGTGCTGTGGGTTGATAATTTACTTCACGTTTTATGCCGGAAGTATATGTGTCCATAGCGTTTCTGCTCGAAAGGATTCTTCATTCAACACACCAAGCAACGGTTATAGGTTTTACAATATACTGTAACTAAAACAATTCATACTTACTGAACCATCCCATGTGTCATTGCTGTAGGAGTGTTTTCATGCATATTTGTACGTGCTATTCTAATGTAATGAAGCCAGTGTCGTTAGCATTAGCCAATATGCTAACACATTTTCAAGTGTCTGTGTTAGTATTAAGTTACAAAGGCATTATTTTCGTATCGTTTCAGATTCCTAAATTCACCAAAATGTCACCGTGGAGTTATTTATTGAGTCTGTTTAGCTGATGGGAGCGCTAGCTTCCGCAGCTACTGGGTCCATGACCATGACCTCTGTGTTGTTTGATCAGCTGTTTTACTGCCGCGTTTCAGGCATTGTTTAGAAAACAATTTAGATATTTAAATAAATATTTACAAAATCTTTCATACTGTTAAATGTCAGCTTATGGACCAGTGCAGCTAATATAGGTAAAAATATTTATTTCTTCATCAATGAGTTTTTAACTAATTAAAATTGCTCTAATCCGGACAGCATGAGGAGCCCGGAACATTAAATATGCAGACATACTGTAGTTTCCACACGACCACTACAACAGAACGCACATGAATGGTAGTGTGTGGGTAAATATACAATTGTGATTAATCACATTTTGCCTATAATAAACTCATGATTAATCATGATAGCAGTTAAGTCTTTAAATCGTGAATAAAGTATAACTAACGGACCGTTTCCAAGTTTTTATTTCTATCATAATGGGACTGGCCAAATTGTTTTGTTTATTAAACATTATACCGTATTTTCCTGACAGTAGAGCAGTGGTTCTTAACCTGGGTTCGAGCGAACCCTAGGGGTTCGGTGAGTCGGCCTCAAGGGTTCGGCGGAGCCTCCGCCACGGAGGTAAAGACACATCCGACTTATCGTGTAAATAAAAACTTCTCCCTATCGGCGTATTATGGATACCCCCAAATAATGTCCCCTCTAATTTTCTATCTGATTTGCAGGTTTTTTGATTGATCGATTGAAACTTTTACTAGTAGATTGCAAAGGAAGAGAATACATTATATGAAACAGTACAGTTTACACAGTACAGTACATATTCCATACAATTGACCACTAAATGGTAACACCCGAATAAGTTTTTCAACTTCTTTAAGTCAATTCATGGTAATGTGTGTAAGGTGTGTAATTTGTTGTGAATTCATGCACTGTGTTGGTTTTGTTCTTTGAACAAGGTGATGTTCATGCACGGTTCATTTTGTACACCAGTAAAAAAACATATTACTTTTTCTTGAATTTGAAAAAGAAAACATTACATTTTTCACTAAAGAAGGGTTCGGTGAATGCGCATATGAAAGTGGTGGGGTTCGGTACCTCCAACAAGGTTACGAACCACTGCTGTAGAGTATATAAGCCACACCCACTATATTTTAAAAGAAAAAATATTTTTCCATATATTAGCCGCAGCAGACTATAAGCGCAAATATATACGTTGTGAAATGAGTCACTTACACAGAAAGCTTTCGTAAATGTTGATTTACTTACTTTAATAGTTTAAAGCTTTTGTTGCTGAACGGAAGAAACCAAAAAAAAAAACATACAGTGACCTGAGCTCATGCAGCTGTAATAAACGTTTGCTTACATCATCCTTGGTCGCTTTTCGTAGCTTCTACGACGTTCACCCATTTTAAAGTAAGTTGACTAGACTCGTACTGCTTTCACCGAATTTCTTTCAGACATTTTACACTGTCACTTGTTATTAGCGCATTGACTGTATCAACTGCAGTGCACACCATGTTGTTGGAAATAACAGTAATCAAGTATTATAATAACGGCACAAAATAATGAATATAAACAAAGTTAGATATAAACAAAATGCTACTTAGGTGGGAAGTAATAAAGTCAAGTGTTACTGTCATCAACTGTCATTGTTGCCTGGGTATTTTGATTGATTAACAATAATGGATTTTACGTTGTGTTAATAACTGGAATGCACTTAAATTAATTAGATCCCATGGTTTAGTGTTATTTTACAAGCTCCCGATGTGTTTTACATCGGGAGCTTGGTTAGCTCTAGGTTACAATCATGTAACCTAGAGGCACTTCCGGGTTTCCAGGTAACCGAGAGGCACTTCCGGGTTTCCAGGTAACCGAGAGGCACTTTCGACATACAATTTGTCACAGACAACTATAATTGTCAACAATAGTGGTAACATCATCACTCGTGTTTTTCCAGGTGGAATCGGGTCTGTGCCGCCACCTGCAAAAACCTTGCCAGTGGCCCCGTTTACACTTTGATTGATTGATTTAAACTTGTATTAGTAGATTGCACAGTACAGTACATATTCCATACAATTTACCACTAAATGGTAACACCCGAATAAGTTTTTCAACTTGTTTAAGTCAGGGTCCATGTTAATCAAACGCTCCAAAGTGCTTCAAATCTGATCTTTTGGCTTCACATTCAGGCCACATCAGGGGGTAGTCCTGAATCTGATTGGAATCTGATCTTTTCAAATGTGACCTCAGTCTGAAAGCAATGCGACCTGAATGTGATTTTTTTGTCAGCTACGGGTGAGCTACATCATTCGCAGTCGCCAGCGGAAATGGATATTTCATCACAACATCCGGT
>NC_084754.1:6744737-6932237 GCF_033978785.1 Entelurus aequoreus | reverse complement strand
GCGCCAGGGCGGCGGTTAGGCTACGTCTCATGAGGTGGCGTAAGCTAGCCAATGATGTGTCATGTGCAGCTGACGTGACGACGGCGTCTCCTTTGCTGAAAAAATTTGAAAAATGGCGCAGGAAAACACGACCGATAGTTTAGTGGAGAAACATCTTGAGGTTATTGCTTCAATGGAGAAAAGTGTACGACCTAAGTCGTCAAAAGTGTGGGAACACTTTACTTTAAAGACTTCAAAGAAGACCGTTTCCTGCAAAATGGCACGGAAGTACAACATTGCTTCTGGAGCACCTGAAGAAGAAAAATGTTGGAGCCATGGATGAAGGGAAGAATTCACAGTACGTAACTTTATAAGTCCATAGTGGCAACAAGCATTCATGAGTTCAGCTTTTTTGTGAGTAACGTTAAAGTTATGCCTTTGTTGCAACGCGGGGCTGATAATGTGTCTTCGGCACATTTGACTCCGTTTTGAGAGAGAAAACGCACGGTTACCAATTTCGAAATAAACGTAACGGACAGAAATATCTCAGGTTGGTTTCATAATGGATCAATGTAGCCGGGCTGATAAAGCTATATAAATCTATTTAGATTTGAGTGACGCTTTAGTATAACTAAACGTTATGAAGGTGCTGGAATATTTCATGCTATTATTCAGAGGCAGCCTAAAATGAATCCTTTATTATTCACAACAGAAACGTGTACAATATCTGATTCAGTTCTGATGAGTTACATTTCTGTGTTATTGTTGGTGTATGCTGCACCCCCAATGTCCACAACATGGTGCCAGTATGCTGGTTTTTTTTCAATAAAATACTGGAAAGGATAGAAATGTAGTTTGTCTCTTTTATCCGATTATTAATCGATTAATCGAAGTAATAATCGACATATTAATCGATTATCAAATTAATCGTTAGTTGCAGCCCTAATATATATATATATATATATATATATATATATATATATAGTACATACAAATTCCCATACTCACATATACATATTCATTCATTAATACATACACGCACACATTGGTACTTACCCACATACATAGGTACCTACGCTACCACATATATACACAAATGCAGTACATACATACATACACATTCACAGTACATACATCCAAATTATTGTTATTACCGGGGTACACCCTGGACAAGTCGCCACCTCATCACAGGGACAACACGGATAGACATGAAAACATTTTTTATATTCTAGTTTCTTCAAAATAGCCACCCTTATCTTGGATTACTGCTTGGCACACTCTTGACATTCTCTCGATGAGCTTCAAGCACACCTTTGAAGTGAATACCATATCAGGTGACTACCTCTTGAAGCTCAAATAAATAAATAGTCATGAAAATAAAGAAAACGCATTGAATGAGAGGGTGTGTCCAAACTTTTGGCCTGTGCGATGCGATGCATACATGCATACCGTATTTTTCGGATTTTAAATCACAGTTTTTTTTCATAGTTTGGCCGTGGGTGCGACTTGTGTGTGAAATGATTAACACATTACCGTAAAATATCAAATAATATTACTTATCTCATTCGCGTAAGAGACGAAGCAAATGGCAGCAATCGTCACACACACGTCAGCAATCGTCACTCACACGTCAACCAATAAGAATTTGACGGGGGAGGGTCATGGCAGAAGTGCATTGTGGGTCATGGCATGCTAACTGCTACATGCTACTGTCGTAGCTATTAAAATGGATCACATCAACATTGGCGGTAACTTATAAAAACTGAGAAGGGCTGAACTAAAATGGCACCGAAAAGGAAATCATATACTGCAGATTACAAGCTGGACGTAGTGAAAAATGCAGCAGAGAACGGCAATCGAGCAGCAGAAAGAAAGGACATACGAGAGGCGACACCGGGGAGGAAGATTTCATCGGATTTAGCGATCGGGAGTGACAGATTATTTGGTAAACGTATAGCATGTTCTATAAGTTATAGTTACTTGAATGACTCTTGCCATGATGTGTTGTGTTAACATACCAGGCACGTTCTCAGTTGGTTATTTATGCGTCATATAACGTACACTTATTCAGCCTGTTGTTCACTATTCTTTATTTTAAATTGCCTTCCAAATGTCTATTCTTGGTGTTGGATTTTATAAAATAAATTTCCCCCAAAAATGCGACTTATACTCCAGTACGACGTATATATGTTTTTTTCCTGCTTTATTGTGCATTTTCGGCCGGTGCGACTTATACTCCGGAGTGACTTATAGTCCGAAAAATACGGTACATGCATACATATATATACACACATACACATGCATGTATACATACATACATACATATACAGTGGGGCAAAAAAGTATTTAGTCAGCCACCCATTGATTGTCAATGGGTGACTGACTAAATACTTTTTTGCCCCACTGTACATCTACATATTATCCATAGGTCAACCTGTCACCATAAGAGTGAGGAGGCTGTGATTGCACTTTGGATGAAAGCAGAGAAATACATGCATGCATGTCTAATGTTGAGTTGCAATGTAGGCGGGATAAGGATAGGACAGGCAACGTTTTGATAAAAGGTTAAAGTTGTATCTATCCACACGTGGCGGAGCTTGTGAAATGAACATTGAAGGTGAACCACAACATCCGTTTCCATGGTATTCTCTGCACTCTATCCATCACTGAGACATGTGGACCACACCTTGATGAATAATTTTCCAGTGACATCTTCAAAACACCATATCATTCTGCGCCGCCAGTTTACAGTGGTTTGTCTCTACAGTAGACTCCCCATTTTCAAACCGCCCCATTGTACCAACTTTTCGATTTATGAACCACAGACCAAATAACAATAAGCTTTGTTGTACGAACTTTGTCTCAAGAGTACCAGCACCCATTGTGTGCCAGCAGTGCAGCCATTTTATGCTACTTTTCAAAAAGCCTTTTCACGGCATTTTTATCGTTTTGCTGGCTCAGTATGATTCCAAAGAAAGCAAAGGGCAAGCAATGTGTGGTTTGAAACATTCAAGAACAGCATTGTCAAAACACAGCTTTAATCTCAAGCCAACTCGGTAAAGAATCTGGGTATTATTTTCGACCCAGCTCTCTCGTTTGAGTCACACATTAAGAGTGTTACTAAAACGGCCTTCTTTCGTCTCCGTAATATCGCAAAAATCCGTTCCATTTTGTCCACTAGCGACGCTGAGATCATTATTCATGCGTTCGTTACGTCTCGTCTCGATTACTGTAACGTATTATTTTCGGGTCTCCCTATGTCTAGCATTAAAAGATTACAGTTGGTACAAAATGCGGCTGCTAGACTCTTGACAAGAACAAGAAAGTTTGATCATATTACGCCTATACTGGCTCACTTGCACTGGCTTCCTGTGCACTTAAGATGCGACTTTAAGGTTTTACTACTTACGTATAAAATACTAAACGGTCTAGCTCCATCCTATCTTGCTGACTGTATTGTACCATATGTCCCGACAAGAAATCTGCGTTCAAAGAACTCCGGCTTATTAGTGATTCCCAGAGCCAAAAAAAAGTATGCGGGCTATAGAGCGTTTTCTGTTCGGGCTCCAGTACTATGGAATGCCCTCCCGGTAAAAGTTAGAGATGCTACCTTAGTAGAAGCATTTAAGTCCCATCTTAAAACTCATTTGTATACTCTAGCCTTTAAACAGACCCCCCTTTTTTAGACCAGTTGATCTGCCGTTTTCTTTTCTCCTTTGCCCCCTCGCCGGGTTATTCCGGTTCCGGTGACCATGGATGAGGTGCTGGCTGTCCAGAGTTGGGACCCGGGGTGGACCGCTCGCCTGTGCATCGGTTGGGGACGTCTCTGCGCTACTGACCTGTCTCCGCTTGGGATGGTCTCCTGATGGCCCCACTATGGACTGGACTCTCACTATTATGTGGATCCACTAGGGACTGTACTTAGAGGGGGGGTTACCCACATATGCGGTTCTCTCCAAGGTTTCTCATAGTCATTCACATCGACGTCCCTTGTGTGGGCTCTGTGCCGAGGATGTCGTTGTGGCTTATGCAGCCCTTTGAGACTTTTGTGATTTAGGGCTATATAAATAAACATTGATTGATTGATTTCTAAAAAGTTAATAAAGTTGGTCAAAAAAAAAGTGTGATCAATATAATTATCGTCACCCCTCAATGGTGTAAATTATTTCAAAGCAGACAGTTCAGGAACTGAGAGAAAGGTGCTATATTTGCATTTGGTGTGACATTTCCCTTCCAATGCTTCCCATCTGTTCCTTCCTCACAAATACCACTGATGTCATCTTCTTTATCACGGGGGAAAATGCAACAAAATATAATAATTTAGTTGTACTGCAAAACAATATAATATGATATCATTTTGTAAGGCAACCGGATTTCATAACAGAATATTATTAGGGGCGTCATGGCGTAGTGGGTAGAGCGGCCGTGCCAGAAACCTGAGGGTTGCAGGTTCGCTCCCCGCCTCTTACCATCCAATTAGCTGCTATTGTGTCCTTGGGCAGGACACTTCACCCTTACCCCCAGTGCCGCTCACACTGGTGAATGAATGATGAATAATAGGTGGTGGTCGGAGGGGCCGTAGGCGCAAACTGGCAGCCACGCTTCAGTCAGTCTACCCCAGGGCAGCTGTGGCTATGAAAGTAGCTTACCACCACCAGGTGTGAATGAATGATCGGTCCTCAATTCTCTGTGAAGCGCTTTGAGTGTCTAGAAAAGCGCTATATAAATCTAATCCATTATTATTATTATTATTAATAATATTCATAGATTATTTAATGAAGCATTGCGAAACCCATTAATAGGGCTGGGAATCGAAGGGTACATCAAGATACGATGCACAATTATGAATTGGCACTGCTGTGATAGGGGTGAAACAAAAATGTATAGTTTATATTCTGCAGCATAATTTAAACACTACAAACTGTAATGGTGCAAAAACAATGACACGGTTCTAATGCAACATAACTGTAAACTAGCTTCTTATCAGCAAGGAGCGCCCCCTGGATGACATGTAAAACGTGGCAGCCAAATTGCAATTCTGCATGGTTCAACAATAAGTAAATGCAGTCTAGATTCATATGGATGGAGATAGTTTCATTTATAGTAAATAGTTAAAAGTAATTCAACAATATTTGATTGATCTCATGTTTATGATGCTTTCTGTCAGGTCAGAAGTAAGGCTGCAGGTATCAAATATTTTAGTAATCTATATGTCCGATTGATTAAGTAATCGGATCAGACACTTTCTAGCCTCAAACAATTCTTCTGCTTACCATAACCATTTTTTTTCCTCATAAATGCACATTATCCATCCATCCATCCATTTTCTACCGCTTGTCCCTTTCAGGGTCGCAGGGGGTGCTGGAGCCTATCCCAGCTGCACTCGGGCGGAAGGCGGGGTACACCCTGGACAAGTCGCCACCTCATCGCAGGGCCAACACAGATAGACAGACAACATTCACACTCACACACTAGGCCCAATTTAGTGTTGCCAATCAACCTATCCCCAGGGGCATGTCTGGGAGGAAGCCGCAGTACCCGGAGGGAACCCACGCAGTCACGGGGGAGAACATGCAAACTCCACACAGAAAGACACCAAGCCTTATCAACATTGAAATTACGTACACTTTTAATAAAGTACAATCTAATCTAATTTTCTATATATACACAGTATATATTTAACTCAGCTGTTGGCCGCTACACAGATCACGACACTGCTTTCAAGTTTGCAGCAACCTTGCGTGTATTTTAAGCTCCGGGCACTCCCTGGGGTCAGTATTTTGTATTTATTTGTATTTATTTCAGTGTTTTTCAGGTGCCTAGAATTACTGAAATAAAAAATGAACTATGATTGCAATCAAAAAATAAAGTCCTTGCCCCCACACCCCAGACGCCGAGAGATCAATAGAAACTTAGTGGCGTTATCAATACTGCCAAGTAGGGATGATGTTTGATAAGGAATTATCGAGTTCGAGCCTATTATCGAATCCTCTTATCGAACCGATTCCTTATTGATTCTCTTATGGAGTCCAGATAGGTTGTTGTATATGGAAAAAAACACACAATATTTGGTTTAACAAAAGCTCACTTTTATTATATAATAAAAAAATAAAATCTAATAAATAAATAAATATTGACTGTTACCCACCTAAAAAAATAAAATAAAAGAAATAAATATTGACTGTTGTTACCCAAAGTATATTAAGTGGGATTTTTCAGAGAAACAAATATATACAGTAACACAAAAACAAGCTGTCTCTGTGATCACTATAGGTGTATAAATAATAATATAGTGTTAAATAAAATCAGTCCCTTGGGCACAAAACTGAAAATAATACAGCTCTCCAAAAAGTGCACTTCTGCTGCTATTTCACTTAACTGTTATGATGCTTTGACATTTTTGCACTTTATTTCTTTATTGAAAGAAAATTATATGAAGAGAAAAGTTAATTGCAAATGTGGTTACAATGCTAAAAAATGAAAAGTTAAAGCTAAAAAAAATACACTTTATTGAGTTAACATTATTTCTTTATAGGGGGAAAAATGTTATGAGCTAGAGAATATAACAACTACACTACCCAGCATGCAACGGGAGTTACGAGCATGCGCGGTAGCCCCGAAAAGTGTTGCATGTTGCCACGCTGTGAAAGTAAACGTCAAGAACTCAGCCAACACGCCTCGTCTGCATTATTTATAATTAGACCGACAACACATCTACAGTGTGATTTTGTTTTGTTTACAAGGAAAGAAAAACAAAAGTTAAAAAAGGGAGATATGTTGTATATATATGTATGTGCTGCAGTGTTGTATATATATGTATGTGCTGCGGTTGTTTTAAGAACGTTGCGACAGCTGCCGTAAAGGAGGTGCGTTGCTAGCCTGGTTGCTATGTTTCCGGTTGGTCGTAAAAGTGTTCGTCATGTGTTTTACCCTGCTGAAATCTCTCAGTAAAGTTATTCGATGGATTATAGCTTTCGTTTTGAACTTTATTACACCTTTGAGCGCTTTTTCCCGTCCATTGTTTTCCTGCTTTCGCTATCTGCGCCTAATGACTGAGCTACGTGACGTCAATTCTTGTGATGTCCCACGGAGCATTTCTGGTCGGGACGGGATTCGAATAAAGAATCAACTCTTTTCCTTTACTATAGTGGTCTCGATAACGGGTACCGGTTCTCAAAAAGGGTTTCGAGTCCGAGGACTCGGTTCTTTTCTTATCAAACAACCGGGAAAACCGGTTTCGAGTATCATCCCTACTGCCAAGGTCTTGAAGCATCAATAAACAGTCATTGTGAGGTGTAAGAAAAAAACAGGATATATTTAAGCATGTGAAGATGAAGTTGACAGTTACCATTGTGCATTTAAAGGACGCATGGATCGTGTTTGACATTATGAGTCAGATATCATTTTGAGACTTGTCACACTGAAAGACATTCATCAGAAGACACGTTTTTGCTGCCACACAATGTTTTGCAACATCCCTCTGCTTTGTCTCTGACCTGCATCCTAACAAGACACTTTGACATATACTTGGTCTGCCTTTAAGATTCTGTCTCTGCCAGCTGACTTGCTGCCATATTTTTTCATAGACGTGAGGAAAGCGACAAAGACAGGACCACCATTTTGTTGTGTATACTAGAAATCAAAGTGTCCTAGTTCCAGCATCAATATATCACTCGACAAATCTTTTGATAAATTATAGGGATCTATTCCATTGTATAATTAGATTTTTTGCTCGTATCTGCTTTTTTTCAGGAAGATTTAAGCCTCTTTTGTACTCGGTTCTCACACTGCTTGGTTGACCACCACTGGTTTTCATTTCTGAGAAGTCACTTGTGCAATTGTGATGTATTAATTGTGCAATAAAGTGTACAATGCCTTTAACATCAGTACACACTAATAAGAACCCCCGGATACTTCAGGGAAAAGCCTGCTTTTATCCACCTACTAAAACTATATAGTCATCTCAATGTTTTACTTATTTGCATACAATGTACAATACTACATTTTATATACAGTAGTATTTCATTCAAAACAGAAGTTTTAAAGTTGCACTTTATTGATCAGATTTATTTTTATTATCATTTAATGATTATTGGTATCTTTGATTTATTGGAGTTTATTGTGCATGCAATGTGCAATGCTACATTTTTATTTAGAGAATAATTTTTTCGAGACAAAAGTTTTAAAGGGGAACTGCACTTTTTTGGAATGTTGCCTATCGTTCACAGTCATTATGAGAGATAAGAACATATGCTTTTATGATTTAAAAGATGATTAAAAACCGCATGAAAGATGCGGCTAATGGGAGTCACGGTTGTAGCCTTCAAAGCCCAATAAAACAACTTCAAAACTCTCCATCAAAGTTTTATATGCACACTTCTAGTCTATATATGATGCAGTAACAGACACCTTCATAACAATATGTAACATTATTGACCGTATTTTGATCATTTTTATCAATTCCAAGACTGATTTCTTTAGCGCACAGATTTCTGTTTCCATAGCAGCGCATGTCTGACTTCTGGCAACATGTGTGTTCCTACTTCCGGAATCAAAGACAAGTGTTTTCTAATCATCGCAGACATGGTAACAGACAACGAAGACAACTATTTTTGGACAAATGAGGATTTACAACCTTATACTTTTGAAGCTAAATATACTGCTGCTTATAGAAGTGAGCATGAAGGAAGAGTGAGATGTTGGAGCAGACTGAAGCCCGGAGAGGGGGATGAAAGCGATGTTGATGCTTTAAATATGGAACTTGGAGTCAAGCTATTCTAACATAAATGGATTGCTTACCCAAAATCAACAGGAAAGGTCCCCGACCAGCTGGACCAGACAAACAACTGTCCATCGACTGAGTCACTTTAATATTGATCATGATACACACAGCACGCCATGCTTGTTGGTACAACTACAGTACATACGCCGTCGGGCTAGCTCAGCTGTGTATGAACAAAACGTGAAATGTGGGCTAATACTTTGCAGATACTGTAATAGGATTGTTCATGTTTTTCAGTCAGTACAGATTGTTGACCTATTGCAATGTTGTGCATTACAAACTCATCGCGTTTCGTGCTGACGTAAACGCTAGCTTATCTCTTGCCGTAATTAGCTTTTACAGCTAATGCAGTAGCACGCCGATGTGTTGGTATGATAGAAAAAGAGTTCCTCAGTGTTTGCTCTTACAATAACAATGTCGCTACAGCATGTTTATTATATGAGTTACAAACGTAAATTAAGTATTGATGCCAGGGTTTTTTAGAAATGCATTTTCAAAGTGATTTAGAGGTATAATTGATTGCTCCCTTTAGCTGCATTGCTACCCACCAAGAACAAAAAACAAAGAGTTTCTTCTTGTCTCTCATAATGATTGTGAACAATGGTCAAAATTCCCAAAAAAGTGCAGTTCCCCTTTAAATTCACACTTTATTCATTTCAGTTTTGGAGATAATTATTTGCATGCAATGTACAATGCTAAATTTTTGTTTACAGAAGTAATGTATTCAAGCAGAAGTATTGCCTCCCAGAGGAAGCCCTTAAAGGCCTACTGAAAGCCACTACTACCGACCACGCAGTCTGATAGTTTATATATCAATGATGAAATCTTAACACTATAACACATGCCAATACGGCCGGGTTAACTTATAAAGTGACATTTTAAATTTGCCGCTAAACTTCCGGTTCGAAACGCCTCTGAGGATGACGTATGCGCGTGACGTAAACCGGCGAACACGGGTATGCCTTCCACATTGAAGCCAATACGAAAAAGCTCTGTTTTCATTTCATAATTCCACAGTATTCTGGACATCTGTGTTCGTGAATCTGTTTCAATCATGTTCATTGCATTATGGAGAAGGAAGCCGAGCAAGCAAAGAAGAAAGTTGTCGGTGCGAAATGGACGTATTTTTCGAACGTAGTCAGCCACAACAGTACACAGCCGGCGCTTCTTTGTTTACATTCCCGAAAGATGCAGTCAAGATGGAAGAACTCGGATAACAGAGACTCTAACCAGGAGGACTTTTGACTTGGATACACAGACGCCTGTAGAGAACTGGGACAACACAGACTCTTACCAGGATTACTTTGATTTGGATGACAAAGACGCAGACGTGCTACTGTGAGTATGCAGCTTTGGCTTTTTTTTGCGTATGTACGTAACTTTTTTAAAATATATAAGCTTTATGAACCTTGGGTTAGGTGAACGGTCTTTTGGGCTGAGTGATTGTGTGTGTTGATCATGTGTTTGAATTGTATTGGCGTGTTCTATGGAGCTAGGAGCTAGCAGAGGAGCTAGGAGCAGGCATAACACGTACCGTACGTGCGCGTCACGTACGTAACTTTTTAAAAATATATAAGCTTTATGAACCTTGGGTTAGGTGAACGGTCTTTTGGGCTGAGTGATTGTGTGTGTTGATCAGGTGTTTCAATTGTATTGGCGTGTTCTATGGAGCTAGGAGTTAGCAGAGGAGCTAGGAGCTAGCATAACAAACACGCAGGTGTTATTATGCAGGATTAATTTGTGGCATATTAAATATAAGCCTGGTTGTGTTGTGGCTAATAAAGTATATATATGTCTTGTGTTTATTTACTGTTGTAGTCATTCCCAGCTGAATATCAGGTACCGTGAGTATGCAGCCTTGGCTGCTAAACATTCGATAACTTGACCGTATGTGCGCGTCACGTACGTAACTTTTTAAAAATATATAAGCTTTATGAACCTTGGGTTAGGTAAACGGTCTTTTGGGCTGAGTGATTGTGTGTGTTGATCAGGTGTTTGAATTGTATTGGCGTGTTCTATGGAGCTAGGAGCTAGCAGAGGAGCTAGGAGCTAGCATAACAAACACGCAGGTGTTTTTATGCAGGATTAATTTGTGGCATATTAAATATAAGCCTGGTTGTGTTGTGGCTAATAGAGTATATATATGTCTTGTGTTTATTTACTGTTGTAGTCATTCCCAGCTGAATATCAGGTCACCCCCGGCTCTCACAGCATCTTCCCTATCTGAATAGCTTCAACTCCCCACTAGTCCTTCACTTGCACTTTACTCATCCACAAATCTTTCATCCTCGCTCAAATTAATGGGGAAATTGTCGCTTTCTCGGTCCGAATCTCTCTCACTTCATGCGGTCATCATTGTAAACAATAGGGAACTTTGCGTATATGTTCAACTGACTACGTCACGCTACTTCCGGTAGGGGCAAGCCTTTTTTTTATCAAATACCAAAAGTTGCAATCTTTATCGTCGTTGTTCTATACTAAATCCTTTCAGCAAAAATATGGCAATATCGCGAAATGATCAAGTATGACACATAGAATAGATCTGCTATCCCCGTTTAAATAAAAAAAATTCATTTCAGTAGGCCTTTAATTTCGTTATTTAAAAATTGTTGCATAAAATGTACAATTTATATCTGGTCTAAAAATATACAAATTAGAATTTTGCTAAGAGTAAGATGCAGTGTCATTTCAAACAACTATTTTTTTTTTTATCAAATAAAAGCAAAACTTGCTTTGAATTACATCTGTCATTTATATTCATTGCTTACTTTAAAGAAGTAGAGGAAAAAATGTAAAAAAAATCTATTTTTTCTGTGAAAAAAACAGATTTTATTTTTAAGCCATATCGCCCAGGCCTATTTCAAGTATTGCTCCCTGCTGGTTAAGTAGCTTCTTACCCAGTTCAAGACCAACCCTTTTGATGCCATACCGTTGTAATTTGGCAAGATATTACGATTGATGCTTTAGTTAGACCCGTAAACAATGCAGCTGCACACTGTTTTACCATCGATTGAATTGGTAACCTCTTCCGTGATTTCGATTAATGCCATTGACATTGAGATGTTAGCTTTGTATATGTATTGTTTCTCTGTAAGTGTTCCACTTTTATCTATATGAAGTCATACAATCTGTTATATAATTTTTCAAAAATTTTAGAAAATTGGGTAAGTAAGGAAACCGGTTTAGCTATAGTTTGTAAACTTGTATTTGTCTCCATTATGAATTGGTAGAACTTTTGCTATTTTTATTTTGTTTGGGAATTTGAACATATGAAATGATAGGTTGCTAATAAACATTTAAGGTTCAGAAACCTTTTCAATAACCTTTATCGTTCTGATATCAATCAGTTGGGCAAGATTTATATAATTTGTCGTATCCTACACATTAATGCCTAACTTCTTTTTACGCTTCTGATAATTACGACTCAACTTAAGTTATTCATATTACAGTAGTCAACAAATACATAAACTTGAATGACAATGTTTAAATGTTCATTGAACTATTGCTCGTTCCTTTAATCAACACCGTGAAACTGACTAATTTAGTTTACATTTTATTTGTCAAAATAAATAAATAAATAATTATAATTCTAACAAATCGGAAGTAAGCAAAGTCTGGAAGTAGATTGTGTTCTACTGGAGTGATTCCCAACCACGGGGCCGTGGCACATTAGTGTGCTGTTAGATATGTTCAGGTGCTGTAACGGTTTTATATCGTCTTTAAATGTGATCCATCCAAAAATAGATGTAGCAAAAACTCCCCTTGTGTGGTTAACACTCTGATCAGACTTTGGGCAGTAGAGGCTTTCGTCAACGTTCCCACTTCTCCAATACTAAGCCCAATTCAAGCCGCAGTCTCCTAAAAAGCATGGAAAGCTTTGTATTAAAGGCCTACTGAAATTTTTTTTTTTTATTTAAACGGGGATAGCAGATCCATTCTATGTGTCATACTTGATCATTTTGCGATATTGCCATATTTTTGCTAAAAGAATTTAGTAGAGAACATCGACGATAAAGTTCGCAACTTTTGGTCGCTGATAAAAAAAGCCTTGCCTGTACCGGAAGTAGCGTGACGTCACAGGTTGAAGAGCTCCTCACATTTCCCCATTGTTTACACCAGCAGCGAGAGCGATTCAGACCGAGAAAGCGACGATTACCCCATTAATTTGAGCCAGGATGAAAGATTCGTGGATGAGGAACGTGAGAGTGACGGACTAGAGTGCAGTGCAGGATGCATCTTTTTTCGCTCTGACTGTAACTTAGGTACAACCTGGCTCATTGGATTCCACACTTTCTCCTTTTTCTATTGTGTATCACGGATTTGTATTTTAAACCACCTCGGATACTATATCCTCTTGAAAATGACGGCCGAGAACGCGAAATGGACATTCACAGTGACTTTTATCTCCACGACAATACATCAGCAAAGCATTTTAGCTACGGAGCTAACGTGATAGCATCGGGCTTAACTGCAGATAGAAACAAAAGAAATAAACCCCTGACTGGAAGGATAGACAGAAAATCAACAATACTATTAAACCATGGACCTGTAAATACACGGTTAATGCTTTCCAACCTGGCGAAGCTTAACAATGCTGTTGCTAACGACGCCATTGAAGCTAACTTAGCAACGGGACCTCACAGAGCTATGCTAAAAACATTAGCTATCCACCTATGCCAGCCAGCCCTCATCTGCTCATCAACACCCGTGCTCACCTGCGTTCCATCAATCGACGAAACACTTCACCCGATCATCCGTGCGGTCGGCGGTTAGCGCGTCTGCTATCCAAGTCAAAGTCCTCCTGGTTGTGTTGCTGTAGCCAGCCGCTAATACACCGATCCCACCTACAGCTTTCTTCTTTGCAGTCTTCATTGTTCATTAAACAAATTGCAAAAGATTCACCAACACAGATGTCCAGAATACTGTGGAATTTTGCGATGAAAACCGAGCTTTTTGTATTGGATACAATGGTGTACCTATACTTCCGCTTCAACGATTGACGTCACGCGCATACGTCATCATACATAGACGTTTTCAAACGGAAGTTTAGCGGGAAATTTAAAATTGCACTTTATAAGTTAACCCGGCCGTATTGGCATGTGTTGCAATGTTAAGATTTCATCTTTGATGTATAAACTATCAGACCGCGTGGTCGGTAGTAGTAGGTTTCAGTAGGCCTTTAACTAAGCCAGAGAGAGAGAGAGAGAGAGAGAGAGAGAGAGAGAGAGAGAGAGGTATATCTAGCCAAAATCAGAATGTCCTAAGCTTGATCATGCATGACCCTGACAATCAGATTCTATGACGCACATCTTCATGCAGACACAGTGTACCACAATACAGACTTACAACCATGTCATCACCAGAGGGTTTTTCACAGTGAATGAGCACACTCTGGGTGGGGTAGGGGGTCTCCCAACAGTAAGCATGGCTTGGAACGGAGCAGGGGAAGGAATTGCTCCAACATGATGTCAGACTTAGACTGTGGCTGCACAAACCTCAGCAAGTTGAGCAGCTTGTGTTTTTGGCTCAAAGTGAATGGCTGCAACTCTTTGGCTTGGCTCCCTTCTGAGTTCCTGCACTCTAATGGGCCTGATCGTTGGCATGAAGCGGCAGAAAACCTAGCGTCAATGCAGACAGCTTCCCAGACGTACTTCCTACAGACCTTTCTGAACAATGCATACAAAAACAGCATGATGAAAAGCAGACAGGCCTTTAACACCATCTGAGTTAGTTTCAACAATGCACTCACTAGTTCATTAAAAGCTTCACTGGGTACTAAGAAATCCAAGAAGTCGTATGTGAAATTGAATCAAGCATTTGTACTGAGGAGTTGATGAAGTTTCTACACCTTAACCCTCTGGGGAATACATAATTTAATAGCAATAGAGTAACGCCAGGACTCTGCATGAAAATCAGAAACCTGTTTTTAGTTTATCAATTCCTTGGAATCACTATGCCCATTTTTCAAACCATTCCATTAATGATTCCTGCGGACAGGAATGACATGCGTAGTGACTTCAAAGGGCAAGAAAGATGGCGTCTATCACATCAAAGCTGCTATTACCGGTTAAACTGTTGAACTGCTTTGCACACTTTTGGCATTCTCTCGATGAGCTTCACCTGTGAAGTGAAAACCATTTCAGGTGACTACCTCTTGAAGCTTATCAAGAGAATGCCAAGAGTGTGCCAAAAAGTAATCAGAGAAAAGGGTGGCTATTTTGAAGAAACTAGAAAATAAAACATGTTTTCAGTTATTTCACCTTTTTTTGTTAAGTACATAACTTTACAAGTGTTCATTCATAGTTTTATGCCTTCAGTGACAATCTGCAATGTAAATAGTCATGAAAATAAAGAAAACGCATTGAATGAGGTGTGTCCAAACTTTTGGCCTGTACTGTGTATATCGATTAATCGTTGCAGCTTTACTAAGAACTATAAAACTTTAAGCAAACCTGTGTTACATATATATGCATGGTTGGCTTCCATCGTTACACAAATGTCTTCGAAACAAACCACATCACAAGCAAATCTATATTAAGAAAACATTTTGACAGGTACTGCCGTGGTTCGGGTCAGTCAGTCATACAAGGGAATGACAGAGGCGCCATTGTTTATAAGTCATTATAAAGTCAAGTTCCCATATTTGATCATTTGGCCCAACAGGGAGAAAATTTTAGCAGCAAGGCTAATCCAACTGGCGTTGCCTTTAAAACATGACGGACACATGATTTCCAATGGAGGGCAGGGTCGGAGGTCACAGTGACGGATGTGGGTTTAAGATTACAGGCTGGGGGTAGGGTCAACACGGGTTTGCCCTTCAAATGAGCACAAATCAACTTTTGATAGGTTTCCCAGCAAAGTCTATTTAAGTAATTGACTTTAACAAGCAAATATTTTAACAGTTAAAACACAGACTTTTTAACAATCTACCCAAAAAGATATTTTCATTTTATCTAGGAAAATATGGAAAACGGCTGTGAAGACCATTTGGACTACCAATTTTCTAACAAAGTTCAGCACTCGCTGAACTTTGTTCATTCATGTTCAGGTGAACATGAATGAATGCAACCCAAGTTGGGGTGACCTCATTTTTTCTTACCTTTGACTGAAATTTGGGGAAGTTGCCAGTAATGGTGCTGACCATTGCACATAGCAAATGACTCACAAGAGGTTACACAGCTACAACTGTGCTGCTCGTCCATTGTTATGTGTACATGGACACATTTAATGCGATTAAAAGCCCAACCGGAATAAAAATGCTTCATGTAAACACGCTATTCGGAACATGGTGACCTAAACACACATTCGGATCAAAATTTAATTCCGATTGAGACGGGTGGTTTATGCCGCTATCATTTGGATTGTAGCGCATGAAAACACATCTTCCGAAATTCAAGTAGACATGATCCTTACTGCACATCTTTTACGACAGCTATACTTTGGTGGAGCGCGGACTAAGTGTAATTGTCTCGGCATGAAGCGATTGTCTTGCTGCTGTCTCCCCCATTCAACATGAACATAAGTAGCGTTATATACTGTTGAATATGTTTTTCTTAAAACGAAACTACCAAAAACAAAAGTAGTGAACAGAAGGAAAAATCACCGTGACGGTGTTGGACAAGCAAAAAAGCACAAAGCCATGTTTGTTAACAGTGGAAGTCACTGATTTGTTTCAGCAACTGCAGCAAACAACCTCGTCCAAAAGAGGGCACCATAGCACAAGCAATAGCACATCTTACCGTTTATGGTATGGTGCTACGCATGTCAAAGTGAAGTATTTCGATTTAAGGTGTGATGCATGAAAATGCACATTAAAATCAGATCTTTTTTTTCAGGGTCCATTTACACAGGAACATTCTAATCAGAATTATGATCAAATTAAATACATTTTGCCCATGTACACGTGGCTATTGAGGCTGATAATGTAGCTCCCTACAGATCCCACCTCACTCCTACCCACTTCTCTAAAGTGGGCTGGCTCAAGGTGGAGGACAGAGTTAAACAACTTGCACTGAGCCTAGTCTATAAAATCCGCTACACCTCCCTGATACCGAAGTACATGTCGAACTACTTCCTTAACGTAAATGACCGCCATAACCACAACACCAGGGGGAGCTCCACTAACCACGTTAAACCCAGATTCCGAACTAACAAAGGTCTTAACTCATTCTCTTTCTATGCCACAT
Source organism: Entelurus aequoreus (assembly GCF_033978785.1). Taxonomy (NCBI): domain Eukaryota; kingdom Metazoa; phylum Chordata; class Actinopteri; order Syngnathiformes; family Syngnathidae; genus Entelurus; species Entelurus aequoreus. The sequence continues at coordinate 6,915,290 of NC_084754.1, read as the reverse complement.
CAATGTGGAATGCGCTCCCAACAGGTATAAAAGAAAGGGCATCTCTATCCTCATTCAAAACCGCAATAAAAGTTCACCTCCAGGCAGCTACAACCCTAAACTAACACCCTTCCCGGATTGCTAATAATCAAATGTAAACAATCAAATGCAGATACTTTTTCTTATGCCTTCTGATCTCTCTCTCTCTCTATGTCCACTACTTGATGTCCATATCCCCCCCCCCCCCCTCCACACACCCGATTGTAAATAATGTAAATAATTCAATGTGATTATCTTGTGTGATGACTGTATTATGATGATAGTATATATGATAGTATATATCTGTATCATGAATCAATTTAAGTGGACCCCGACTTAAACAAGTTGAAAAACTTATTCGGGTGTTACCATTTAGTGGTCAATTGTACGGAATATGTACTTCACTGTGCAACCTACTAATAAAAGTCTCAATCAATCAATCAATCAATCAAAACGCTTGCATTCCAGGGACTAAAAACCTACTGTTGTGCAACAAAAGGATGACGACTAAGAGCTAATGCAAAACTTAATGTCGTTAGGCGCGTTTGTATATTCAACAGAGCAGTTAAACTTCTAATTTGGTTTAAATAAACCATTAGCTGCCAGATAGTATTTTTGCAGCATGGTATAGCAACATTTTGTTCACATATTTTTAGATAAACAGCATACTTCATTAGTGTGACAGTTGTTTTTTTAGTTGAAAAATATACAATCTTTAGGTGAAAATGTTTTTTTAATTGAGTTGACAATACAATAATAAATTGATGCTCAATGACAAAAATAACACTCAGAATAAATACATTAGGAAAATGATACTCACCATCCAAGGATCACTACACATTCTACTGATAATGGAGCATCAAATCCATTTTTCTGGCTCTATAAAAACAGAACGTAGTCTTAGCCAAGCTTCTTGCTCTACGTAGTGACTATTTTTCTCTATCCTGCTTCTGGCTACATCCAGTGTTCCCTCCTCTGCTACTTAGCCACCTCCTTTTCCTCCATCCCTCCCATTAGTCACTCTTCCTCACGAGGTCTCCGTCTGTGCCTGTAAGGTGGGAATTGCAAAAATCCCAAAGCACTTGAAGATTCACTTCTGTCGCCCTCTTGGTGTGCAAATTAAAACCGTTCTGGAGCTAAAACCTAAAAGACACGCATTAAAAAGTAAGGCGCATTGTCACCTGTGTTGTGTCATGAGCTCAAGAGGCAGTTAGGGGACAAAGGACAAATTGATATGATAAGAAGCCCCAACCCCCTCCCCCTCAAAGCAGGTCTTCATATACAATGTTCAAATTATGCAACCATTGAGCCAAAAATGGGCATTATATATGTGATATGATAGTTTAGTTTGAAGTTAAGCAGGCTGACATTTCACCAGGCAGTTTTTCTGAGGTTTTATTTTCATAAATTTGCATTGGGTTTTTGAATGTGACGTTATTGGAATGGGATATTTAAAGGCCTACTGAAATGATTTTTTTTATTTAAACGGGAATAGCAGATCCATTCTATGTGTCATACTTGATCATTTCGCGATATTGCCATATTTTTGCTGAAAGGATTTAGTAGAGAAAATCGACGATAAAGTTCGCAACTTTTGCTCGCTGATAAAAAAAAAGCCTTGCCTGTACCGGAAGTAGCGTGACGTCACAGGAGCTAGTATTCCTCACAATTCCCCGTTGTTTACAATGGAGCGAGAGAGATTCGGACCGAGAAAGTGACGATTACCCCATTAATTTGAGCGAGGATGAAAGATTCGTAGATGAGGAACGTTACAGTGAAGGACTTGAGAGGCAGTAATGGACGTATCTTTTTTCGCTCTGACCGTAACTTAGGTACAAGCTGGCTCATTGGATTCCACACTCTCCTTTTTCTATTGTAGATCACAGATTTGTATTTTAAACCACCTCAGATACTATATCCTCTTGAAAATGAGAGTCGAGCACGCGAAATGGACATTTAGAGTGACTTTTATCTCCAAGACAATACATCGGTGACACACTTAGCTACTGAGCTAACGTGCTAGCATCGTTCTCAAATGAAGATAGAAACAAAATAAATAAACCCCTGACTGGAAGGATAGACAGAAGATCAACAATACTATTAAACCATGTACATGTGACTACACGGTTAAAAATTCTCAGCCTGGTAAGGCTTAACAATGCTGTTGCTAACGAAGCTAAGGCTAATTTAGCAATTTAGCAGCCGGAACTCACAGAACTATGATAAAACATTAGCGCTCCACCTACACCAGCCAGCCCTCATCATCCCATCAACAGCCGTGCTCACCTGCGTTCCAGCGATCAACGGCGCGACGAAGGACTTCATCCGTGGGTTTGGCGGCAAGCATCGGCTAGGCGTCTTCTATCAGGGTAAGTAGTCCTTGTTGTGTTGCTGTAAGTATTGTACTTAGCCGCTAAGACACCAATCGATCCCACCTACAACGTTCTTCTTTGCAGCCTCCATTGTTCATTAAACAAATTGCAAAAGATTCACCAACACAGATGTCCAGAATACTGTGGAATTTTGTCGAAGAAAACAGAGCTTTGTGTATTGTGTCCAATAGGGCGCAAACACTTCCGTGCATTTTATGACGTCACGCGCATAAATCATATCCAAAGGAGATTTTCAACCGGAAGTGTGGCGGGAATTTTAAAATTGCACTTTATAAGTTAACCCGGCCGTATTGGCATGTGTTTCAATGTTAAGATTTCATCATTGATATATAAACTATCAGACTGCGTGGTCGGTAGTAGTGGCTTTCAGTAGGCCTTTAAGTATAAACACTTTACCTTAAAAACTATTTTGGCCCATTGTCTCCCACTGTTACTGCTACGTTTTAAAGGCCTGCAAATCTGGTATATTACTAAGCAAGAATGAAATTCATTTAGTTTTTAGCAGATTGAAAAATCAGAAAAAAATACTGTTTTGTTGTAATTGCACCCCTTAACCACGAGATGGCGCCAGAAAACAATGAGCGTAATACTAAGAGCTTTGATGAGCGTAAATGAGTGAAAGTGCAAAAAACAAACAAAAAGATGTGCGGTTACGAATAACATGGAAAGTATACATAAAAGACTTGTGTGAACTTAAACTCAAGCAAGTCCCGCTTGTTTTTCCCTCTCAATCTAGCCGATTAGGCACTGTATAAATAAATACTCTTCAAGAAAACCATTAAAAAAAACTACCAGGGCACAGACATCCTCTATCAAGACCTTCCTTTTTCTTAGTCTTAGTTAAGCGCAAATTCCTGAATGAACATTCTTTAACCCTTTTCTTGCATGGTTCACTAGATAAGAGAGCCTTAAAGAGGAACTGCCCTTTTGGGGCGTAATTTTGCCTATCATTCACAATCCCTTTGTAGGACAAAAACTAATGTTTTTTTAATATTTTTTATGCATTTTAATGTATAATATACGGCAACTATGAAGTGGCGAACAATGAAGCGAATGGGAGTCCCCTATTGCGCCCATAAAGCCCTCTAAAAGACATCTAAAAACTGCCAACAAAACTCCATTTACGTGTCGTGACCTGAATATTAACCAAGTATTAGCGACATTGTTTTTATGAGAGCTAATGCCTTGGAACTACTTTTAGCGGCGCATTGATCACGGAGAGGCAACTAGTTTATGCAGCTATTGATGTACTGAGCCGGTAAGCTGCTGTATCATCTAAGTTGGTGAAAAATTCTGCAAAAAAGTAAACCATACCTTACACCTGTATAGTAGAAGGTTGTGTTTATTAACAGAAAAGTTGGTCAACTTTGACATTCACCTTAGACCCGGAGATTGAGGGGGAAAAAAAAGTTGCGCGGGATATAAGCCATACCCACTAAATTTTAGAAGAAAAAAATATTTTCCCTATATAAACCGCGCTGGACTATAAGCCACAGATAAATATGTTGTGAAATGAGTTACTTACACAAAGATTCTGTAAATGTAAACCAAACAAAATAAAAGTCATTGTCAGAAGCTACAGAAGCTAGCTCTCCAATCAGCTAAACAGACTTAATGACTCTGTGGCGACGTCTTGGTTAATTTACTGAGGAATTTGTTAAACTGAAACAATACAAAAAGAATGCCATTGTATGTTAATAACTGACACTGGTAAACGTGTTAGAATATTAGCTCATGCTAACGAAGCTAGCGTCATTAAATTAAGATAGCACATACAAATATGCATGAAAACACTTCTACAGACATGACACATGGGACGGTTTAGTAAGTGTAAACAGTTTTAGTTATATTGTAAAACTCAAACGTTGCTTGGAGTGATGAATGAAGACTCCATACGAGTAGAAACGGTATGCGCGGCTGGAAGTCAAGTCAAGTCAAGTCAACTTTATTTATATAGCACATTTTCAACAACTTTTTAGATTGCACCAAAGTGCTTTACAGGTTAAAAAAGCATGGAGCAAACAAAAAAAAAAAAAAAAAAAAAAAACAACAACAAAAAAACAAAAAAACAACTAAGCAAAACAAAAAAAACAAACAAAGAAAACATAAACAATGAGTGTGCTAAACAAGATAATGCAAATGCAATACGGTAAAAGGGGTCGAATAAAAAGTTTAAAAAAATTTGCAGGTGTCTTTCTATTTACATGTAGTGCTTTTCTTCATTTTTTAATTTCAACCGGAGAGCTGTTCATCTTCCAATGGTGGCCTAGTCCGCCCACTAGGCCACCATTTCTAGTCCCCCCCCCCCCTCCCACCCCTTCGCTTTAGTTGTATTTTTCAATTTGTAGCACTTTTATTATTATTATTTTTTATTTATTTATTTTTTTTTTAAAAAAATTTTAAATAATAATAATAATAATAATAATAATAATAAAAGTGCTACAAATTGAAAAATACAACTAAAGCGAAGGGGTGGGAGGGGGGGGGGGACTAGAAATGGTGGCCTAGTGGGCGGACTAGGCCACCATTGGAAGATGAACAGCTCTCCGGTTGAAATTAAAAAATGAAGAAAAGCACTACATGTAAATAGAAAGACACCTGCAGTGAGTGAACTTGTCCAAAAAACGGTAGCATAGCACAAACAGTAAAACACATTCTTGGTGTATTTGCTGGTTTGTGTTTTTTATTATGGCGGTTATCGGAGAACAATTAATTAATTAGCTGCACCGTCTTATAAGCCGCAACTTTAACAAAAAAGTAGTGGCTTGTAGTCCGGAATTTAGGGTAATTCTTCATCTAAACGGGAAGATATAAATGTCCCATCAGTCAGCATCCCAGTGAGAGCAGACACTGTACAGCAAGGGATTGTTTTTATACGTTCGTACTTTGTATTTCTTAAGTACTTAGCAATAGTGCTACTTGCTGGATCTGCTTATCGCTCAGCTTCTAAAACGTGTAGCTCAGCTTCATCCTCCTTAAATTCAGGCTCAAAAATATAAAGTTCTGATCCTCATTTGTACCAAAGTAGTCGGCATGATTAGTAGTAGTTGTAGGAAATACCAAACATTGCAATTCACCTGTGAAACTAATGAGCCGCCGCATGCTTAAAATGAGCAAAATGTTGTAAATATTACATGACATCATGAATGTGCCTGTTAATACATTACATATATACTTACAGTTGGAGGCTTTCGGCTGTTTTTTGGAGTGCTTCATAATCGGAATAGAGCGACTTCCCATTACCTCTATTGTTAGCTGACTTTTGCTGGCAATTATTTACAAATCAGAATGCATGGAAAAATTAAAAAGGGTTCTCGTCTCACTTAAGGATTGTGAATGACAGGCAAAATTCCCCAAAAAGTGCAGTTTCTCATTGAGCTTATTTTGATTAGACAGACATATTTATGCAAACACTCAGTCCACCTCTAAAAGACTGAGAAGCTTCTACTTCATGCCAGTAAGAACAGACTAGCCCCTGCAGAAAGGCTTTTAATTTGATAAAATTAGGGGGGAAAGAAGTGGAGTGGAGGGTGCTCTGAAAGGGAGGGTGGTTAGTGTTGGGAGGAGGCGGCGGGGAGTAATATCATTACATTCCAGCTAGCTTTAAGGAATCTCCATTTCTGTAGCTGGGAGGTCGATCAATATGAAGACAAAGTGAGGTTGAACAGCTGCAACACTGCAACATGAGTGGCTTCCTGGGAATTAAGGCACTTTTGAAAATCCCACTTTAGATGAAGTCTGATCATCACCTCGGCATCCTGGAGGACAAATAATATTGCTCCACCTGTGCTGGGCCTGGCTCTCAAATTCGTGCACAGGTAAATGTGGAATTTACAACAGGGGCACCAAAATAAAGTAATTTATTTGAAAATGCCCTTCAGAGGCAGATTAATTCATGATGGTGGGATGACTCACCTCAAGGACAAATTGTTGTCACAACAATTAAATGGAGAGAGAAAACAAAAAAAAATCCCACTCATGTGTACCAACTGTGCAGTAGGTACAACTGTTATTTGGCTTGACATTGTTTTTACATTCTATTTGCACTACAGGATAACAATTTATTCTATTTTGCATATTATATTTATAATCTATTCTTGTTAACCTAAGCTATTTATAATCTGCTCTATTTATATCCCACTGTATTTTGTTTACATTATTATGAACATACCATTATATTGTTCTTGTGGTACACATTGGGCTTATAAAATTTGGGCCTCGGGTACTCCTTGAATTTTGTATTTGTATCTATTTGTTTAACTGTGGAATAAAACAAATCAAAATATTTTCCTATCCATCCATCCATTTTCTACCGCTTGTCCCTTTCGGGGCCGCGGGCGGTACTAGAGCGTATCTCAGCTGCATTCGGGCGTAAGGTGGGGTACACCCTGGACAAGTCGCCACCTCATCACAGGGCCAACACAGACAGACAAAATTCACACTCACATTCACACACTAGGGCCAATTTAGGGTTGCCAATCAAACTATCCCCAGGTGCATGTTTTATGGAGGTGGGAGGAAGCCGTAGTACCCAAAGGGTACTCCTCTTTAATTTTCTTTGTTTACTCAGTGTGTTAAGATTTTGAACCAATCTCAAGTTTTTGCTACAGATCTTTTAAAACTGACAGGTTATAAACAATATATAAAATTGTGATATTAATCAAGATCAGATGATATGAAAAAAAAAAAATTTGGGGTTTTTTTTTTGCCATATTGCCCAGCCCTAGTGGCTAGAATGGCGGAAGCTGGATTTGTACCAGGAACCCTAGAGTTTCTGGACGATTGCTCTAGCACCTGAGCCGATTAATTTTGAACATTACTAAAATGTGCCCTATTATCATAATACATGGCAAAGGGTTAAATAAACTGTGGTTCTTACTGGCCCTCTGGTCATACTTGCGAACCTTGAGACCTCCGAATTCGGGAGATTGGGGGGGGGGGGGGGGGGGGGTTGAGGTGGGCGGGGTTGGGGGTGGTGGGTGTATATTGTAGCATCCCTGAAGAGTTAGTGCTGCAAGGATTGATTGAGTGAAACTTGTATTAGTAGATTGCACAGTACAGTACATATTTTGTACAATTGACCACTAAATGGTAACACCCGAATAAGTTTTTCAACTTGTTTAAGTCGGGGTCCACGTTAATCAATTCATGGTAAAAAGAGGTTCTGGGTATTTGTTCTGTTGTGTTTATGTTGTGTTACGGTGCGGAGGTTCTCCCAAAATGTGTTTGTCATTCTTGTTTGGTGTGGGTTCACAGTGTGGCACATATTTGTTACTAGGGATGATACTCGAAACCGGTTTTCCCGGTTGTTTGATAAGAAAAGAACCGAGTCCTCGGACTCGAATCCCTTTTTGAGAACCGGTACCCGTTATCGAGACCACTATAGTAAAGGAAAAGAGTTGATTCTTTATTCGAATCCCGTCCCGACCAGAAATGCTCCGTGGGACATCACAATAAATGACGTCACGTAGCTCAGTCATTAGGCGCAGATAGCGAAAGCAGGAAAACAATGGACGGGAAAAAGCGCTCCAAGGTGTAATAAAGTTCAAAACAAAAGCTATAATCCATCGAATAACTTTACTGAGAGATTTTAGCAGGGTAAAACACATGACGAACACTTTTACGACCAACCGGAAACATAGCAACCAGGCTAGCAACGCACCTCCTTTACGGCAGCTGTCGCAACGTTCTTAAAACAACCGCAGCACATACATATATATACAACATGTCTCCCTTTTTTAACTTTTGTTTTTCTTTCCTTGTAAACAAAACAAAATCACACTGTAGATGTGTTGTCGGTCTAATTATAAATAATGCAGACGAGGCGTGTTGGCTGAGTTCTTGACGTTTACTTTCACAGCGTGGCAACATGCAACACTTTTCAGGGCTACCGCGCATGCTCGTAACTCCCGTTGCATGCTGGGTAGTGTAGTTGTTATATTCTCTAGCTCATAAAATTTTTCCCCCATAAAGAAATAATGTTAACTCAATAAAGTGCATTTCTTTTTTTAGCTTTAACTTTTCATTTATTAGCATTGTAACCACATTTGCAAAGAACTTTTCTCTTCATAGAATGTTCTTTCAATAAAGAAATAAAGTGCAAAAATGTCAAAGCATCATAACAAACAGTTATGTCAAATAGCAGCAGAAGTGCACTTTTTGGAGAGCTGTATTATTTTCAGTTTTGTGCCCAAGGGACTGATTTTATTTAACACTATATTATTATTTATACACCTATAGTGATCACAGAGACAGCTTGTTTTTGTGTTACTGTATATATTTGTTTCTCTGAAAAATCCCACTTAATATACTTTGGGTAACAACAGTCAATATTTATTTATTTTATTTTATTTCTTTAGGTGGGTAACAGTCAATATTTATTTATTTAATAGATTTTATTTTTTTATTATATAATAAAAGTGAGCTTTTGTTAAACCAAATATTGTGTGTTTTTTTCCATATACAACAACCTATCTGGACTCGATAAGAGAATCGATAAGGAATCGGTTCGATAAGAGGATTCCATAATAGGCTCGAACTCGATAATTCCTTATCAAACATCATCCCTATTTGTTACAGTGTTAAAGTTGTTTATACGGCTACCCTCAGTGTGACCTGTATGGCTGTTGACCAAGTATGCGATTGCATTCACTTGTGTGTGTGAGAAGCCGTAGATGTTGCGTGACGGGGCCGGCACGCTGTTTGTATAGAGGAAAAGCGGACTTGACGACAGGCTGTCCTCAGGTCAGCATGCGGACCTGAGTGAGGACAGCATGCGGCTGTTAAGGGGTGAAGTTTTTAGGTGAGGGAGGACGCTAAAGGCAGTGCCTTAAAGGCACGCCCCCAATATTGTTGTCTGGGTGGAAATCGGGAGAATGGTTGCCCAGGGAGATTTTCGGGAGGGGCACTAAAATTCAGGAGTCTCCCGGGAAAATCGTGAGGGTTGGCAAGTATGCCTCTGGTGTCTTATTTAAAGGGGAACTGCATTGTTTTTTGATTTTTTTAAAGCTGATTTAAAAAAAAAAACACATGCAAGATGCGGCTAATGGGAGTCACCATTGTATCCTTCAAAGCCCTTTTAATTTAGGTAGCCAGGGACTGCAGATGGAAATTAGCTATTTAGCTATAATCTGGTACAGAACATATCGGTCATTGAGCTTAATGTTTCTGTGCATTGTCCCTTCAAATAAAGACTAAACTAAACTAAGCTATGCCGAAATAAATGGCATGCTTACCCAAATCAACTGGAAACGTCCCCGGTCAGCTTGACCCAACAGACAGCTGTCCAACGAGTAAGTCACTATAATATTGGTCATGAAACATGCAGCACATCACCGTGTAACTACAGTACATACGCTGTCGAGCTAGCTGTGAACAAACAAAACATGAAATGTGGGCTAATACTTTACACGTACTGTAATATGATTGTCCCCGTTTCAGTCAGGTGTCTGATCCCTATGTGTTGTTCATTCATCCATCCATCCATCATTTCCTACAGCTTGTCCCTTTCCGGGTCGCGGGGGGTGCTGGAACCCTACATAGCTGCACTCGGGCGGAAGGCGATGTACACATACAAATCGCCACCTCATCGCAGGGCCAAAACAGATTACAGACAACATTCATTAAAAAATTTACGTAGTTGCTAGTTTACAGCTAATGCCGTAGCATGCTGTCGCAACACGATGTGTTACTAGGCTAGCAAACCAGTTCCTCTTACAATAACAATATTGCTACATATTGGTTATTATGCAGGTTACGGAACGTAAATAAAGTATTGACTGTTTTTAGATGCATTTTCAAAGTGATTTGGAGGCAGAATGTATTGCTCCCATTAGCTGCATTGCTAGCCTTTTCATTGATTGATTGAAACTTTTATCAGTAGATTGCACAGTACAGTACATATTCAGTACAATTGACCACTAAATGGTAAGACCCGAATAAGTTTTTCAACTTATTTAAGTCGGGGTCCACGTTAATCAATTCTTGGTACAAATATATACTATCAGCATAATACAGTCATCACACAAGTTAATCATCAGAGTATATACATTGAATTATTGACATTATTTACAATCCGGGGGGTGGGATGTGGAGGGGGTTGGGTTGCTATCAGCATACTTCAGTCATCAACAATTATATCATTTGAGAAATGGACATTGTAACAGTGTAGGTCTCACTTCGTAGGATATGTACAGCGAGTGGTGACCATAGTGAGCTCAGAAAGCATAAGGACAAGTATATACATTTGATTATTTACAATCCGGGGAGGTGGGATGTGGTGGGGGAGGGGGTTAGGCCAGGGTTGTAATTGCCTGGAGATGTTCTGTTAGTGCGCTTTTGAAGGAGGATAGAGATGCACTTTCTTTTACACCTGTTGGGAGTGCATTCCATATTGATGTGGCATAGAAGGAGAATGAATAAGACCTTTGTTAGATGGAATCTGGGTTTGACGTGGTTTGTGGAGCTCCCCCTGGTGTTGTGGTTATGGCGGTCATTTACGTTATGGTTTGAAATGTACTTCGGTATCAGGGAGGTGTAGCGAATTTTATAAACAAGGCTCAGTACAAGTTGTTTTACTCCACCTAGAACCAGCCGATTGTTACAAATTACATTGCACAAAAAAACCAAAAAACTTTTGTCTTCTTGTCTCTCATAAGGATTGTAAACAATAGGCAAAATTCCAAACAAAAGTGCAGATCCCCTTTAATACAACACAAGTTGTTAGGCACTCTAGACAGAACAGAAACAAATGAAATGATTCAATAGCCTGAAGAACAACGTGACGTCAACTAAGGCATCCACACAAATGTTTGGGCACAATAACTTGAACAATTGAGGGGGAGGCAATCTGGAGTGTTTTAAGACATTCGAAACCTATCTGATGGTCGATGGAGGTCAATTTATCAATTATTATTAACATGCTTAATAACATTGATTATAGCTGTGACTAAAACACACATTCCAATAAAACGTTTCAGTTCCGTGGCACCCTTTTCCACAAACATGCATTCACCAGTGCCAGCAAAACACATTATTACCCATAAGAAGCAATGGATGCGCTCTGTTTTGGTAAAAAAAATTAATAAATTAAAATTTTTTTTTTTTTTAAACAACAAAAAAAAAACAGTACGCTAGAAATAGAGCGAAGGTGGTAACTGCTCAAGGAATGGCAGCAAAGAGCCATTTAAGCCTAAATGTCAGCCACATTATACAAAACTCCAACGATGGGAAAGGAGGAATCAATCACTCACTGTGTACTTCAACAACAAATTAACCTTTAAAAGTAAATACGTGATGCAGATGCTTAACAGAGTGACTCGTACATAGCCATTAGCTTGCAACACATTAAACTGGCAATTATCCCAAGATCTACAGAAGGTCACATGGTCAAACATGACACTAAAGCTGGTCGAGAATACTCTTCGTATAATTATAAAAATGTAGTACGTGCAAAGAGTCATGTGGTGATGAAAATATCATTTTTCAATGTGAGAGTTTAGGGTGTAGCCTAATATATCGTATTTTTCAGACCATAGGCCCACTTGAAATACTTTTACTCTCAAAAATCTACAGTGCGCTTTATAACCCGGTGCACCTAATGTAGAGATGCCTGTGAACTGCAAGTTGACGCCTGTTCAATAAATGACGCTAGCAAGAACCCATAAGCAAGCAACAACTTTCATTGAGAATATAGATTACACACAGCGCTCGAAAAATCTGTCAAAATGTTTTAGTACGACTTTAGTAAGTTACGAAGCCGCACTGCTTGATGGAACTCGTAGCATTACCGCTACTGTAGTCAGGAGTACTATGCTCCAACATACGGATATTATTATGGTGAGTGTATGAGGAACCCAAAATGGCACTCATCAGGAGACATTAGCTGGCATTTGTTTCGTAATATTGTACAAAACCTACTTCTTTTACCTATTGGTACCTGCTTAAGTGCAATAAGCCCCAAATATTTGCGCACATCCGCCATTGTAGTCAGCGCCGTAGTCAATTAGCATTTGTTTTTAAATATACTTAAAAACATTTGTTTTGCCTTTTTAAAGAAAATATATGCATCATTGGCAATCAAAAGTATCATGATGTCATATAATGATGTCATTGACCACGCCCCCTCCACACAACTAGCCACGCCCAACCGCCATATTTATAGTGTCGATCTAGGGGAAACCTTGATAATAACCGATATACATTAAATCACACAAGATAAAGTCTTTTAAGCGGCAGTTCTTAATTTTCTTACCGTTTTTTTCCCCGACCTAATTTTATCATTTATAAACTTAATTGCACACTCGGAAGGATAGAAATACATTCTTGTCAGCCCAACTGCTCAGAATAAAAGCTGATGTAAAATGCTGAGGGCTGTTCTCCGCATTCTGGGAGAACAGGAAGCATCAAGCATCAATTCTAGCCAACAAAAAGAAGCATCTGCCAGTGCCAGCAAACAAAATACTTAATCAAGACAAATCTTCTCTTCCTTCCATTTTAATTACGTACACAGAATCACGCCTTTGTGGCACATCATGCTGCCGAAACTGCTACAAACAGCACATTCTTTACTATCAACAATGTAAAACTAATTTAATTGAGGCAGTGTGTGTGTGTGTGTGTGTGTGTGTGTGTGTGTGTGTGTGTGTGTGTGTGTGTGTGTGTGTGTGTGTGTGTGTGTGTGTGTGTGTGTGTGTGTGTGTGTGCGTGCATACGCGACAGCACTAGGCTTTAGTAGCCTCATGCACACATTGAGATCATGAGATTGATCTCTTCACAGTGCAAAGAGCATCTCACATATCAAAGGTCTCTCCCATACATTCAATAGCATCCATTTCTGCTTCCTACATGAAAGGGAATCCTTGTAACACGCAGTGTTCACCACAGAAGCAACTCTTAAAAACACGACCGCAAAAAGTCTCAAAACATGACCGCAAAAAGTTTAAAATAACTATGAGTAATAAAGGAACGGCACCTTTTGGTCTACCAGATGGGATTCTTTCATAAAAATTGTTAAGACTTGTGCATCCGGCAGCAAGAGTCCATGAGAGAGTGACTGTGTAGTCATCATCCTTATCACTATGGGAAAATGTCTAAGGACAAGCCCATGTTATCCCTGCCCAAGGCCACATACTCCTCATCTTGGAACCGAAAAGTGAGGCCTAATCCACATGGTGTGTCAAAGCAGTACTTCTTATTGATAGGGAATTACAGAAAAGTGATAGGCTCATCTGCCATCTGTTTTACGCCTTCCATGAGACCCCAGGCTGTTTTGCTTTCAATGCCATGCAGTCCCATCTAAACTAGAAGCATGTGGGAAGAACTAAGTGAAGAAAGTGAATGGAGTTAGCGAAGGAGTCCGGCTCGGAGTGAAGCGTTGCATATTGCTCAGAACAAACCAATGAGGGGTGATTATTGTTCAAATCTATAGGAAATTAAGCTTTAGAACTGAGGTGCGACCTGCAGCTAATGTTTTAACGGCCCGCAACACTTCCTGAAAGTAGTAATAAAAAAAAAAAACATGAAAAAGTTAAATAAAAGTGCATACAGGTGAAATGTAACTACAACAAGTAGCAATATTGACACTAATGACACAAAGCTCCAAAACTCATTGCTCAAAAAATAATAATGAATCATAATAAACGTTATAAATTATTGACCTATTGAACGCTCCAATTACTTCACATTACCGTATTTTTCGGAGTACAAGTCGCTCCGGAGTATAAGTCGCACCGGCCGAAAATGCATAATAAAGAAGGAAAAAAACATATATAAGTCGCACTTTTGGGGGAAATTTATTCGATAAAACCCAACACCAAGAATAGACATTTGAAAGGCAATTTAAAATAAATAAAGAATAGTGAACAACAGGCTGAATAAGTTTACGTTATATGACGCATAAATAACCAACTGAGAACGTGCCTGGTATGTTAACGTAACATATTATGGTAAGAGTCATTCAAATAACTATAACATATAGAACATGCTATACGTTTGCCAAACAATCTGTCACTCCTAATCGCTAAATCCCATGAAATCTTACACGTCTAGTCTCTTACGTGAATGAGCTAAATAATATTATTTGATATTTTACGGTAATGTGTTAATAATTTCACACATAAGTCGCTCCTAAGTATAAGTCGCACCCCCGGCCAACCTATGAAAAAAACTGCGATTTATAGTCCGAAAAATACGGTAAATATTCCACTTTTAAATATTCTTTGGGGAAAATATTGCATGTTTTGTGTTTGCCATATAAAAAACTAAATTGTCTTGGACAAAAAGGGCATAAAACAAACATATACAAGAAAAACATTTTAAAAATATATAAAAATCTGATAACGGACGGCTAGATCCAAAGTTGATCTAGGGATTTAGTAGAAAGTACAAAAAAATTTAAAAAAACAATGTAAGAATTATTTTTAACAATTTTATGAATGGGGCCCTGTTGGATCCTTTCTTTTAGTTGAATTTGAAAAAAAAAAAAAGTCATTGCTCAAAAAAAATAATGAATCAAAATTAATGTTATAAATTATTGGCCTATTTAAAGGGAAACTGCACTTTTTTTGGAATTTTGCCAATAGGTCCCAACCATTATGAGAGACAAAAACACGTTCATAACAATATGTAATATGTACAATATATACCTTCAGCGCATTTTTTCTGTTTCCATAGCAGCGCACGTCCAACTTCCGGCAGCAAGTGTGTGTTTCGATTTCCAGAAACAAACGTGTTTTCTAATCATGGCAGACTTGGTAACAGACAACAAAGACGACTATTTTTGGACAAATGAGGAATTCACAACCTTATCGTTTTGAAGCTGAATATATGGAGGATGAACTACTGCTTCTGGAGGCGAGAACAAAGGAAGGGTGAAACGGAGCTGACTTGTGAAGCACTGAAAATTTGCCCACCGAAAAACTTTAATCAATCCTAAGCAAAACGCACAAGATTGTCATGAAGCTCGGTGGTAAGACCAAAGCTTCACCCGCACCTTCTCTCAGGGTGGGGCGGCTGCTTCTTTAATTACGGCACGCCTGAAGTTAAGAATCTGACTTGCTTGCTTCTTTAATTACAGCACGCCTGAAGTTATGAATCTGACTTGCTATCTTCCCTTACCCGCCTTGTTCCCACATGCCAGAGGCTGTTTACCTTGGAGTCCTGCTGGGTATATTGGTACACGGCAGTGGCGATTGCTGTAAGACTGCAAGACAGCTTCCCGTAAAATATCCCCGAAAAAAGTTTTCAAATATGTACTTTTGTGTTTACATTTCATTGACTAAATAGGAGGGATGCATTAAAAAAAAATTCAGCATCAGCTACTTTCGTGACAGCTGGCGCAACTTTCTTCTCATTCATTCGGAGATTATAGGGTGTGTTGTTCCATTCCAGCGAAACTATACAGTCATTAGATAAATGCTTGGCTTTGTCCTGCCGACGTATGCCGAGCATCTGATAATTAAGGAGAATTGGGCATGGCCTTGGCTGGCCTTGAGGCCAGGCATCCGCATGATGATTGAATGATCTGTCTGAGGCTGAAACCCTTTTTGATTGGCAGTAAAATGAACAAAACAGCGATTTTTAAATATAAGACGCTGCAATAACATGTTTCAATTTTCATTCCACTGTTGCCGGCAGTAAGTCGGACCCGTTTCCAGTGAGGGTTGGACTCCGCCAAGGCTGCCCTTTGTCACCGATTCTGTTCATAACTTTTATGGACAGAATTTCTAGGCGCAGTCAGGGCGTTGAGGGGATCTGGTTTGGTGGCTGCAGGATTAGGTCTCTGCTTTTTGCAGATGATGTGGTCCTGATGGCTTCATCTGGCCAAGATCTTCAGCTCTCACTGGATCAGTTCACAGCCGAGTGTGAAGCGACTGGGATGGGAATCAGCACCTCCAAGTCCGAGTCCATGGTTCTCGTCCGGAGAAGGGTGGAGTGTCATCTCCGGGTTGGGGATGAGATCTTGCCCTAAGTGGAGGAGTTCAAGTACCTCGGAGTCTTGTTCACGAGTGAGGGAAGAGTGGATCGTGAGGTCGACAGGCGGATCGGTGCGGCGTCTTCAGTAATGCGGACGCTGTATCGATCCGTTGTGGTGAAGAAGGAGCCGAGTCGGAAGGCAAAGCTCTCAATTTACCGGTAGATCTACGTTTCCAATCCTCACCTATGGTCATGAGCTTTGGGTTATGACCGAAAAGGACAAGATCACGGGTACAAGCGGCCGAAATGAGCTTCCTCCGCCGAGGTGCGGGGCTCTCCCTTAGAGATAGGGTGAGAAGCTCTGTCATCCGGGAGGAGCTCAAAGTAAAGCCGCTGCTCCTCCCCATCGAGAGGAGCCAGATGAGGTGGTTCGGGCATCTGGTCAGGATGCCACCCGAACGCCTCTCTAGGGAGGTGTTTCGGGCACGTCCGACCGGTAGGAGGCCACGGGGAAGACCCAGGACACGTTGGGAAGACTATGTCTCCAGGCTGGCCTGGGAACGCCTCGGGATCCCCCGGGAGGAGCTGGACAAAATGGCAGGGGAGAGGGAAGTCTGGGCTTCCCTGCTTAGGCTGCTGCCCCCGCGACCCGACCTCGGATAAGCAGAAGAAGATGGATGGATGTTCACTATCTTGTAAGTGACATTTTTCTTTGTAAAATCTGGCATCTTTATATTTGTTATCCACATTGCTATGACCGGGCGAGATTTTTTGAGCCTGTACATAGCAAATTATGCAAACTACTCGATGACGTCATTGTGACTACGCCTACAGCCGCCTCACCCACCACCACCACAGGTATCTTGGCAGTTTAGGGGAAACCCTGCGATGAGTACTGCAATTTAAAGTAGAACACATTTAAGTTGATTGGTAGAAATGAGTGTAAAGCTGACTATATGGGTGTTCTTTTGTGTTTAGAGGGTTATAATTTTCCTAAAAAAACATATTTAACAAATAGTTTAACACGATGAGGTTTGGCCGTGATAAACAAGGGATAACTGTATTCCTAAAATATTGACTGTAAAGTCAATCAAGGTTTAATGATGCTGATCATTTGGCCCTCGAAAAAAATATCCAATTTCTGTTCATTTCTATGGTAAACTTTGCACCAGAATCCACACAAATCAGAGGTGGACCGCTGTGTTGAATGGATTGTGTCAGCCTTTCAAGGTTCTACTGTCTGTGCTTTTATCACCTATACAGATAACACTGGCTCGTTCACATTGTTTGCTTCTGTGACATAAAACACAGACTAGCAAATTAGAAGGGAAAATAAATAACTGGCCCACCAGGCCTCCAAAGACCTCAACCAGTGCCAATAAACCCACACACGTTGGCAAAGAACAAATTAATGTCAGGGCTGAAGATAAAATGGGCCATTTTTATATCTTCAATTCAGACGAGACATTAAAATGTGCATACAGTAGATGTTGCTTCACACTCTTGGCCATAATTCCAAGAGTGTGAACGCTTACTGACGTTTAGCAACGTTAAGGAAAGCTTGTGCTGTATGATATTTTTCAAGGGATTACTACACGTCAAAAACCAAGAAAAAGCTTACGCCACAAAGGTGACATTCATTATTAGCGGGGTTACAGACATCTTTTCTTTCAGCTATGGTCCCATAGAGGAGCATGTAAAAGGTCTAACTGTTTGGTCCAGCTGGCGGCACAGCACTTTTACAGGGAGGCTGGCTGGACTTTGACATTGCAGGATAAAGGCTGGAGAAAACAAGGTAGTGCTCCTCTGCTACTCATCACTGAGAGATTCAGGAGGGAGAAAGAAACAGATTGCTAAATATTCCTTCCCTTTCCCTGCTCGTAAGGACTTGTGGTGGTCTCATAAAGTGCCGTTGAGCACACATTTTCCAGGTGCTGTGTTGCTTTTGATAAGAGGTTGCTACTTCCGCTTCTGCGACAACAAATTATCTCACTGTTTTGTACTTTATAAGCCAGAAAGAAACATTCATTTCATGAGCAACAGCCGGGAAATTTGATTTGGCCGTTTAGAGATGGTATGACAAAATACAACAAGCACAAATTATCTCATTTGCCACTCAGATAACAGATGTTTTTGCACAAACTATGGTTAACTGTTTGCATGTAATTTGCTTTTTTCAAGACTTCGCCCACCACAATACGGGCTAAAAAAAGACCTGCATGAAGTTGGCCCCTCCACCACATAAAACTTTGATAAGATAATGTGAGATTTTTGCTGTGTTTTCGTCAATAAAATGGTTGTTTGTGCTGTAAATCTGTGTTTAACCCATTGCTGAAACGCAAGCGCCCCCTAGAGGGCCACCAAAAAAATTCCTGTTTCTCAGCTGTGGTTCGTATGGGCCGTGTCACGCCAAATTTCTTCCCCCTACAAAAACCTCCCCCCCCCCACTTCGTCTTTGACTGCCCGTCGCTGGAAGGATACTTCGTCTTTGACAGCTGCTGGAATCTGAAGAAATCGATTATTGTTTTTTTTTTGTACAGGCGTGAAACAAGACAGTCGCGTGCCGGTTAAGGACCCCCGGCAACTTTGTGATTTTATAGGACGCAGCCCCGGAAGTAAATGGGGGGGGAAGGTTTTTGTAGGGGGAAGAAATTTGGCGTGACAGCCACAGCTTTACTCCGTAGTAATACAGTTTTCCACCACAAGTGGCAGTAATGAAAAAATAAAACAAACAGAAGAAGTCTGGAGCTAAATTCAGAGAATTTTCTCGACGCAAAAATTATGACTAAAGGGGCAAAGCCACATTTGAATTTGCACTTAAATTCTATTGACAGTTTTTATTAAAAAATATATGTTATTTATTAATACCATTGTTAGAATTGATTTTAGCACTCCGTAATGGTATGTAAATGTATTTATCAGTTTTTATGAGTCTTATTTTAATTATATCTGATTAGTATGTCTTTTTGTAATCAACTGACCTAAGCCTTGATAAAAATCTTTGCGGTTAACACATGGTTTCATATCATTTAACAAGGTTCATCCTTTCAAACTATAAGTAGGTTAGATATAATTTTTGAATATGATTAAAATCAAGACTAAGATTACTAATTTAGCGTTATTATTTGAGTGGGCCCCGAGGTCAAAAAGGGTTAGTAACTCCTGCTGTAAATTAGAGAGTATTTTACATGTGAACCTAAATTCACCTAGCCCCCATTTGCTCTTAATGAAACCAAAATAGTCCAATTTGTTTGTGCTAAGTCTGTTTCATAACTATTTTGTTTTGAGTCAGACAATGTCGGGGACTGGATGAGATCATCGTCTGACACTGAATCTTAAATAAATCAAAAGAGACAACTTAACATTGGCAGCAGCTCTTTGTTGACTGAGAAGTGGGGCTGAAGTAAAGAGATACAGGGTAACCCGTACAACACGGCAATTTCTTCGATCATCAGATTCATTGCTTGAAGAATATAATGGATCATGTACGCCTTCTCAGAGGTACCTAACAAACTGTGAGAGAATGTTGTGTTCTTGAAAACACGGCTTAAGATTACAGTGTTTCCCACACATTCATTTATTTGTGGCGGCCCGCCACGAAAGAAATAAGGACGCCACAAAATTTTATTTTATTTTTTATTTTTTCTATTTTATTTATTTATTTATTTTTGTCCTGTCCAGCTTCTCAGGCAAATCATATAGTTGATGTAGATGCCCATATCGGCTGTTCAGATTTACTTTACAAAAGAGAAGTGTAGGATCAAGATTTTTGGAGCTTTTTGTTCAGTGGATCAGATGTTTGATGAAGCTTTGTGTCTATCTACCACCACTACTGTTTTCTGTTTATTTGTTACTGACTGTGGCAGGACACCTCTGCCTCTGTTTCACTTTATGTTGCTGGTAGATAATATGGTTGTAGTAGTAGGCTAAAGTTAAATTATTTAGTATGCACTAATTAAAGGGGCAGAGCTTTAAGAGACATTTTAGCTTTTATATTTTTATAAGATATATTTTTTGTAAGAACCACAATTAATAAATATTATTCAGTGAATAACTTATTGTTCAAATCTGTATATAAATATGTACATAAAGTGTTGTAATTATATTGTAAAATGGATGGATGGATGGATGTATGGACGTTTAAAACAAAACTGTTATTATTAATTAGTAAGTATACATTTTTTTAGCCTTTTTAGAGAAAATCCTATTGTAGTAAATTATGCAAATTACTCGATGATGTCATGGTGACCACGCCCATAGCCACGCCCCCACCGCCACAGGTATCTTGGCAGTTTATGGGAAACACTGGATTAACATTCAGAACCCGGGCATTTATTGAGCTACAACTATTAACCATGAGGACAGACATGTTGCGGCAGAAGACCAGCGGTGCCTTTGTTCATATCAATTAGGGATAGGCAATATGGCCGAGAATCTATATCCAGATATATATTACAGCCTCGGAGTATGTTAAGGTAACGTGCGGCGTTCCACAGGGTTCGGTTCTTGGCCCTATACTCTTAAGTAACTATATGCTGCCGCTAGGCAACTTCATACGCAAATACGGTGTTAGCTTTCACGGTTATGCTTATGACACCCAACTTTACATGCCCCTAAATCTAACCAACGCGCCAGATTGTAGTCACCTGGAGGCGTGTTTAAATGGAATTAAACAATGGGTGTCCAGTAAATTTTTGCATCTTAACGCTC
This sequence comes from Entelurus aequoreus, assembly GCF_033978785.1. NCBI lineage: Eukaryota > Metazoa > Chordata > Actinopteri > Syngnathiformes > Syngnathidae > Entelurus > Entelurus aequoreus. The sequence goes on along the minus strand of NC_084754.1, from coordinate 6,894,255 downwards.
AGAATGGTTGATTATCGGTCCTGCTAAACACCGGCACTTATTTAATAATACCACCTTAACATTTGACAACAATTATACAAAGCGACTCGATAAAGAATATCGCTATTATCTTCGACCCCACTCTCTCGTTTGAGTGTTACTAAAACAGCCTTCTTCCATCTCTGTAATAATCTCTCAAATTCGTCCCATTTTGTCCACCACCGACGCAGAGATCATTATTCATGCATTCGTTACATCTCGTCTCGATTATTATGTCCATCATTAAAAGATTACAGTTGGTACAAAATGCGGCTGCTGGACTTTTTTACAAAGTACATGGAAGAAGAATTTAGAAAAATACCTTCTATCTTATTGAAAACTAGATATTTTTCATCTCAGTACGTTAATCATGACTGACTTATCTATTGCTAGACTGGCTGTACTAATCATTTACTGATGTAAGTGTGTTACAAAAAGAAGACAGTAAGTGAACTTAAGGGCTCTGAAGTATAAAAGGGGTAGGACTAAATAAGTTTTGCTTCTTCCTACTCCTTTTCGGACATGTAAAGAGAAATTATATGAAAATATGCGATTGTAAGTATGTTCATGTTCGAAATAAACTAAACTCAACAATTCAATATCTTAGTTGGTCAGGCAGTAATGCTGGCATGTGATTTGAACTTAATGAAAAAGACTGAAAATAGGCCGGGGGTCTGGGGGCCGCAGGTGCAGCCTGAAGCTCCAGTTTTTTCTGTCTCTTCGACTCCCTCACCAAATGCAAAAATCATAAAGAGTACAAACAATGTTTATTCTATTAGCTAACTTCCTTTATCTGAATAGCCATTTGTGATTTATAGCATGAAATAACAAATATCTTTCAAAATGATTCAACTATTCAATGTCAAAATATATACAGTAGAAATAATGAACAAAATGTCAGCTACTGTCTCGTTCTGAAATGGCAATGAAAATGAAATGTAGCATTTAGCTATACTGTAGCAAAAGACATCACATGTCTGCCACAATCATGTGTGTTCTTAAATGTGTAATTCCACGTCTTCCATGTCGAGAGCAGTTTGATTTGACTAAAATGAATGTGTTGGGCATTGTTCTATCCAGACGCATACATTTGTACAAATGTGGCCAAGTAGACGCATTGTGGGTTCCCTGGATGTCGTCTACATCGCTAAAAGAAAACTCCAAGGAAGATAATCCTTCTGCCATCGTCCACTTGTTTTTTTTATTATATGAATCACCCGCTTGAATATTCCCTCTTCTCATCTCCGACTCTCTCGTCGTCATTTGGGATGTGCGCGTCTGTTTTGATTTCCTGTCCTGGTTCGATGACCCGCCCGATCTCGCCTCGGATTGGCCTGTCCCTAATGTTTTGCCCTAATCTTAACCAATTGTGACTCATCATAGTAAACCAACCAACCAATCATGGATTTTCTTATACGTAAACCAAGCAATCATCATTGATGTTTCCCGTACATGTTATCCCCTGCCCGTGGAGTTGCTTCGCTACGTAGCTTCGATTTGTAAATACATTTTTAATGGAAAATCGTAGTTTTTACCACTGGATTATCAAAAACCGTACTCATTACGGGAAAACCGTAGTTGTTGGCAGGTATGGCAAAGAGACAGATTCAGATTTTAACACATTGTAGATCGCAAAAAACGAAGAAAACCAGAAATTTAAAAAATATATTTTTACAGAGATAAAAAAAGACAGATTTCCAACAATAGACGGAAAAATCACATGCCTGGTAATGTGTTTATTAAACAAGTTTAGATTGGGAAATCTCATTTCTAATGGAGAAATCAGTTTATTTTTTTTCATGGTAACATTTAGGATAGCTACAGTAGTGTGAGCTTACATCTCCAGTAATTGAGCAGTGTCACCAGTTTGTGAGTTTCTCAAAGTATCAATCACGGTTTAATAGGGGTGTAACGGTACGTGTATTGGTATTGAACCGTTTCGGTGCGGGGGTGTACCAAACGAGTTTCCACACGGACATATTAAGTAGCGTAACGCACGTTGTGTAAACAATGCACACCGAGGCACAACACATAGCATGCTAGCAGCTAACGGGCTACGATAGACTGACCATACGTCCTCTTTTCACCGGACATGTCCTCTTTTGCGGAGCTGTCAGGGCGGAGTTTCTTAAATGCCTCAAATGTCCGGCATTTTGAGTTAGGGTTGCGTGTATTTTCAATGTACGTTCAGGGTTAAGAAGGGGTTAAAAACAAAACAAATTGTGCGTGCAGCAGCATTGGTGAGGGAGGGGCAGAGAGAGAGAGCGAGAGAGTTATGATAAACGCGCATGCGTCGCCAGGCTCTGCTTTTTATCCATAGATTTATCAGATTACATTTTTTATTATCTATGGCAGGGGTGTCAAAAGTGTGCCCCGGAGGCCATTTGCGGCCCACAGCTAATGTTTTAAAGGCCCACGGTACATTCTAAAAATACTATTAAAATAAACAAAAACATAACAAAAGTGAAATAAAAAAGCTTAAAGGTTAAATGTAATTTAGAAAAAGTTGCAAAGTTGACTAATAAAACTAGGCTGTTTTTTTTTTCTTTCAAACTGTCATTGCTCAAAACATAATATTGAATCAAAATCAATGTTATTATGAATTATTGACCTATCCAAGGTTCCGAATACTTCACATCAAATATTCCACTAAGAAAAATATTTTTGCTGGAAGATTTTGCAAATTTGGTAAATAAATAACCCAAAAATGTATATTTTGTTGTTTTCTTACTGTACCGAAAATTAACGGAACCGTGACCTTTAAACCGAGATACGTACCGAACCGAAATATTTGTGTACCGTTACACCCCTACAGTTAAATAATAATTATATTTTAAAACATTAATACTAACCGTGGTAAGTTTACAGGGGTTTAACATTATACCCTTTGTTACATCCCTAGCTAGTCTTAAATTACCACTTCTTATCTGTCTGCTAAGCAAGCAAGAAGTGACGTTAGTGGCAGCAGAACAGTAACAGTAACTGATATTAGCGGAGTTAATAACTAAAAACTTTACAATACTCACCAAGACTTGTTGATAAAGCATTGTAGGAGATTAGGCTGGGAAGTTACACTGAAGAGGACGTAGCGTTTGCTTTAGGCGCTTGACCTAATAAGCAGTCAAACATTTTATTTCAGGAGTATGTTGCAAGTGTTCTATTAAGTGCAAGTGTTTCATTAATTTGCTTGTGCTTCAACCTTTGGATGCAACTACCGGTACTTTGAGACAAATGTTGCAAAATACTGTAAAACTTGTGAACTCTGGCATGACATTGTCAGGAAGACCTTGCTTTGTCATTCTAGTCTTTAAAAAAAAAAACATTTCCACACAAAAGGGATGGGTGTCTGTATTGTAAATACTGCATACCTGTGATATACCATGGCTACAATTGATACCAGAGCAACTGCAGCACACAAAGCTACCTTGACGGAGCCTCTAACACCTGTCAGCTATACCTCACATTACTGAATGGAGTTTTTGTGTACAAATATGATGCAGTATCCTGAAAAAATGTGGGTTGGAACTTGGAGATCTCAACATGGTCATTTGCTGCAAATGGCAGCAAACTAGAGATGCACCTTGGGGCACTTGGCTCTGCGCACACTTCCACTTGGCCATGTTGTACTTTAGGAAGGGAGGACTTGAAAATACAGGAGCTAAACCTGATTTTTTTCAGTTTGAGGATTAACCAAAGCCCTACATTAAATAAAAAAAATATTTAAACTCTAAATCATGCAAAGACACTCTTGCATTAAGGGTAGAAGCTTAAAAAGAAGCAAGAAAGGTTCCATCCGTTAAAAAATATATCCATGAATGATTTATTGACAATCCAGGTGCACGTTAAAAGCACAACAAGCCCTCCTCATCAAAGTTTAGTTAAGAGCCTACGACTGATTAGAACTGCTAAGCCTTCAGTCTGCCTAAGTAGCTTGGTGTCCTCAACGGTAAGTGATTATTCCTGTCACTCGTGCTTGGTTTGGCGGGGGTATATCACTACTGTAAAAGACCCAAGAAAGCACAGTCTAGCCGGAGCATTTTCATCATTGTTTCACAAATGAATAACGCAGTGTTAAGTCCTGCTGGTACAACATAGAAGTGGTGCAAGCCAACAATAACTACTGCTATTCATGGGTCATCAGCCCACAGCTTTTAACACAGCATAACCTCCGGGAATTAGGGCAAAATTTCCCGACGCATTTTGCCTGTAACGATGCAAGAAGCGACGTTCCTGTGAGAAACCAAGTAGGGGCCAGTTAAACCACAACACCAATGCGATTCGGTATAGCCATCAAAGCATACACAGGTAATGGCTATGCACAACTAAAAGGAGAAGGGTGAGTTAAGCGTAGAGGCCCAACGGAACAAAAAAGAAGAATCTATTTTGCAGTCTGGAGTGAGTAACCCACTTTAGAGTGGAAAACAGTTGGAAGTCTGTGTGTAACGGCAGAGCCACAGTCATGGTGACAATAAAGGCCCCTTCATCATGTGTTGGAGCATTTTAACCTTTGGATAATCTTATCTTGTCAAATGTGCAGTTGTTTCCAAATGAAAACCTGCCAGTTCTAGATTTTGGAGGGGGAAAATAAGCATGACGACACAGTGCTCTAAAGAAAAGCTCCTTGATTTACTTGAAATAAAAACTCTTGATTTGATATTGAAGACAATTCACGGATAACATGTGGTCATTGAAAAGGTATGTTTACTGCGTGTCGTAAAGAGGTTTTAGTCATTAAAAACTTTGGTCAAATTTTTTGATCCTGGCAAAAAGGACGTACTGTCCACTTTGATAGAACACAGCACACACTGTACATTTCTTCAACTGTAACAGTTGAATGACTGCCCAGTATGAATGACCTATCATAGAAGGTCATGTACTCAGCTTAATCTGTACCTGCAATAAATAAACTACTCCCTTCATTTATTTTTATAATTACGCAAAAGCATTTCTTAAGAACCTCAACATTTTTACATGGGTCAAAGTTTGGGTTTAAGTAGGGCTCGGCGGTACAGTGGTATTAAAAGTTATACTGGTATATTTTAGAAAGAGGTATGTATTTGAGACAATACCACCATACCGACATAGCATCTTTTCATGCTTCCTTTGATAGTTAGAGCACTCCCACCGGCGCACTAGCATGCGTCCAGAGTCGCTACCGCGCATTACCGGCACCGACCCCCTGCCACGTTCACCTTGGCGCACCATAGCTCCGGCAGCTGGCGGCGACTCCTCTTTATTAACCAGCGGTAAAACAATCTCATGAAAATATTAAACAGAACAGCCGTCAGAGACGACAAACTGCCGCTGCTAACTGCTAAAGCTAACAGCTATAGCGCATCTGAAACCCTCGCTGATGTCACACGTCACTTGCCAAAAGACACCGCCTTCCAACACTGCTCACATATGAGACTTCTCTCAACTGCAAATTACATTATTTGAAGTTTTTTTTGGAAGTAACGGATTACTTTCCCTAGTAATTACATTCATTAAAGGGTAATACTATTAGTAATTACTTTTTTGGGTAAGTAATGACTACCAATAATTAATTACATTTTAAAAGTAATTTTTTAAACACTGGTAATTAGGTAAATACTATTTTTTTCAAAGCTGCGCGATATACCGGATTTAAGTATAATACTGGTATATTTTAGAAAGCGATATATATTTGAGACAATACCGCCAAACCGGTATCTTTTGGTATCAAAGCCTGCTCAGTGGTCTTGTGGTTAGAGTGTCCGCCCTGAGACTGGAAGGTCGTGAGTTCAAACCCCGGCCGAGTCATACCAAAGACTATAAAAATGGGACCCCTGCTTGGCACTCAGCATCAAGGGTTGGAATTGGGGGTTAAATCACCAAATGATTCCCGAGCGCGGCAACCGCTGTTACTCACTGCTCCCCTCACCTCCTAGTGGGTAACATGGGGATGGGTCAAATGCAGAGGATCATTTCACCACACCTAGTGTGTGTGTGACTATCGTAGGGACTTTAACTTTAACTTTTGATGCGCCTTTGTTAGGACGTTTGCTCTTCTCTGGACCTGACAGGGCAGCACGGTGGCAGAGGGGTTAGTGCGTCTGCCTCACAAAAAAACGAAGGTCCTGAGTAGTCGTGAGTTCAATCCCGGCCTCGGGATCTTTCTGTGTGGAGTTTGCATGCCCTCCCCGTGACTGCGTGGGTTCCCTCCGGGTACTCCGGCTTCCTCCCACCTCCAAAAACATGCATCTGGGGATAGGTTGATTGGCAACACTAAATTGGCCCTAGTGTGTGAATGTTGTCTGTCTATCTGTGTTGGCCCTGCGATGAGGTGGCGACTTGTCCAGGGTGTACCCCGCCTTCCGCCCGATTGTAGCTGAGATAGGCTCCAGCGCCCCCCGCGACCCCGAAGGGAATAAGCGGTAGAAAATGGATGGGATGGATGGACCTGACAGGCGAAGCACAGGGCATCTTCTTTGGACATTGCGTGATAATTGAGGCTCCTCTCTGACGCACAATGACGCCCTGTGCATCAAACTTTTTTTTATATACGGCGCGCGGTACAGACTTCTCGACTCCCGTGATACAATGCTTTGGTCAGCGACCACATTTGGCTTTTGGTGAGTGACTACAGCTTTATTTACATATACACCAATTTATTTAAGAACATATCTCTCCTTGTAGGGACTTTTATCACTAATCTCATCTGTTTGTTGTTCAATTCTGTTAGAGACTTAGCACGGAAGCTAGCGATAGCTCCTCTGTGCTGCTCACTCGGTGTGTCAAATATTTAACTAATAAGCGGTAGAAAATGGATGGATGGATGGATGGTTTAAAAAAGTGCGCCTCTACCTTTAGCCTGTGCGGACTAAAGTACTGTAGTATAGCGGCTGAAAAGTATCTTTAAACTGAACAGCCAGCAGCTTTCACCGCAACGAGCGCATAGAAGAAGCTCCATCTATTCCGCGTGAAACCTAACATACATAAACAAAATGAATGAAAATTTCCCTGACATAGTAAAGGCTAACTTTTTACTTTTAAAAGAATAAACACCACATTAAGTTACTACTTACAACAAAAATAATCTGAGCTTTTTCAACACTGGTTATCTAGCCATACAAGACTGAGGCAATCTTAAGCAGTTTGAAAGTTTTTTTTTTAAATACTGGTATAAATTGGATTGAAACTAAAACACCACGGTGTCCGTTATTGTTCATATCGCCCGGCCCTAACTGGTAGTAATAGTAATGTGGTGTTGAGTTTAAACTAAATACTTTGCATGTTTTGTATAAAATACCGATATATATCGTATATCGCCATTTGGCCTAAAAATACAGTGATTGCCCAGACCACAGGTCGGCAACCCGCGGCTCCGGAGCCGCATACGGCTCTTTGACTACTCTGATGCGGCCCAACTGTATACTTGCCGACCCTCCCGATTTACCCGGTAGACTTCCGGATTTCAGTGCCTCTCCCTGTAATCTCCCAGGGCAATTATTCCCCGATTTTTCACCCTGTGAACTATAATAAGGGGATACTGTGATTAAACAGAATTTAGCGCCCTCTACAGCCCACAGTATAAATGTGCCAGTCCATGTACATGTTATATGCAGCTTCTGCTTGCACACGAATGTGACAGCTAGGCATACTTGGTCCACAGCCATACAGGTTACACTGACCGTGGCGATATAAACAACTTTAACACTCTTACTAACATGCACCACACTGTGAACCCACACCAAACAAGAATGACAAACATTTCGGGAGAACATCCGCACTGTAACAACATAAACACAACAGAACAAATACCCAGAATCCCATGCATCCCTAACTCTTCCGGGCTACATTATACACCCCCGCAACCACCAAACCCCCCTCCCCTCCCTCCGTGCGTCGGTTGAGGTGGGCGGGGTTTGGTGGTAGCGGGGGTGTATAATGTTTGAGTTTGAGTTTATTTCGAACATGTAGCCCGGAATATTAAGGGATGCATGGGATTCTGGGTATTTGTTCTGTTGTGTTTATGTTGTGTTACAGTGCGGATGTTCTCCCGAAATGTGTTTGTCATTCTTGTTTGGTGTGGGTTCACAGTGTGGCACATATTAGTGAGAGTGTTAAAGTTGTTTATATCGCCACTGTCAGTGTAACCTGTATAGCTGTGGACCAAGTATGCCTTGCCGTCACTTACGTGTGCAAGCAGAAGCTGCATACAACATGTACCTGGACTGGTACGTTGTCAATGCTGGATGTAGAGGGCGCTATTATTGTTGTTTGGGTGAAAATCAGCAGACCTTCGAGAGAAAAGTGGACTTAAATTTCTTGGATCTCCCGGTAAAATCGGGAGTGTTGGCAAGTATGACGCTGTCAAGCGCCATTCATATAAAACTTGTGGTCTGCACTAACATAAAATTTTCATATTAAGATGCGGGCTGCATGTTTGAAACCCCTGGTTTATACTTAGCACAAAGCTAAAAAAAAAACTTTGTATGCAGTGTTATTTCATTTTAAATTTCAAAATAGTTTTGTGGCTCCCATTGTTTTCTTTAATTTGTGAAACTGGTCAAAATGGCTCTTTGAGTGGTTAAGGTTGCCGACCCCTGGCCCAGACCTAGGTGGAAGTACCACACCTCTTGCAGTGATTCTGATTTTTGTTCCACCACATATGTACAGCATAAGTACTGGAGATCAGAAAAATGGATAACAACTGATACAGAACGGGAAAGAAACACGCATAGCAATGAAAGCAGTCCTTCTCTTGTCCCAGCTGCCGAGTACAATAAGTTCAACACAACAATCAGTCGACATTCATAATAAAAGAACAAGAACTTGGCTTCAATCAGTAGAAGCACTGGAAATTCAATATCAACTAGTTTGCCGACTAAAGAAGGAAAAACATGACAAAGGCTATGGTAAGTTGAGCTACAACCTCACTCTTTATCGTCTCAATACAGGCATCAAAACAGGAGCTCAGAACAATCAGATAAACCTATTAAAACAATTAGTTTTACGCATAGGCAATTACCAAAACAACAGTTTTTATCCTTAATTAATAAGTGTTTGCAACATGGGCCAAAAGCAACACAAAAGCAAATTACAATAGGTGGCAATGCAAACAATCTACGTCATAGCAATAGGAACTGCAATTTTGTAATTACGACTTCAGTAAATGAGTAATAATGGTTTAGTGTAAACCCACTTGGAAATTGTGGAAGAGCATATGTTCTTGGACAATTATATTTCCAGTCATTTCAATGTTGGTATTTAACTACTGTTGTTGTCTATGTGGGGAACTGAAAATTGTACTCTTGACATTGAAGGTGTCACCGTTGTGCAAACCTTTTACTAAAGATCACATTGCTTTTCAAGTACTATTGCTCAAGATCTTACCATGTGCTTGGACGTTGTGCAAGAGCGTGGCATGTTCTTAGGCAATTATACTTTAAAATGACATTTTGGTGAAAACAGGAAAGTTGAAAAGTTGCTCTGTTCAGGGCCCCACTAAAAGGTAATCCCTAAGGACAATTCCAGGACATTGATAACCGCTACAGACAAACCAAGCTTTCGTGTCAAACCTTTCCAATGCCTGTCACTCAACAGAGGACGGGAGAGACAAACCTCACACTTATGGACCAATACTAACACTTACAACTTACAGTGGGTTGTTTATCTGTAGGTGCTAAATTCTGAAAAGTCTCAAAATCTATCAAAGACAAAGTCCACTAAAAGCACTGAGGCGCAGAACTGCAAATTTAATTGGCTGGTGGCGTCACGTGGGGAGCTGCACCGGCTATAAGCACAGAAGGGCTGCACCTAATGTTGCCTCACAAATAAGGTGACAACAGACATGCAATCGACCACCCCTGACCTAACATCTTTGACAATCAAAGCATGATCGTAACAATACACATTTTGTGTTATTAATGCGTGAAACTGCTTAACATGGAAGTATAGCTCCTCTCCTCCAAATGCAAGCGCAAGCTGGGATACAACATTTGTATTCCTTCAAAATACAACTCATGCAAGACACCAACGCACTGCAGGTATTTTTTTTAATCGTCTTTAAAAGTGTCTTTATATACTTTTTGTGTTGAGCTGTTTCAAAAAGCGTAACGTTAAAAAACATTTCATTAAAGCAAATTAATTATCCAGTCATGGTATTATCTGTCGAGAGTACACTTATTCATGACGAAAAATTATCTAAATTATATCTTTCTGCGATTAAATATTTTAATGTTAACGCGTTAAAGCATGTGATTAATAAAAAAAAGTATCACGTGCCATAAATGAATGATGATTAATCAAAGTTTATGTTTTGACCGCCGTCTGAAAGCAGCACCCTTTACACAAGCAGTGATCACATCACACCAGTGAGAGTGAAATGTTTTGCGTCCACTTTCGCTTCAAATTAAACCTAGATTAAACTTTAGATAAACCTGAGGTTATTAGTATTGCAGCGACTTTCTTATCATCAGAGCACATCAAGTTTAAAATAGCAGCTTAAAGCGAAACATGAACGCAAGGATGACGCCGCTAGCATGAATGCTACTTAAATAGGGTTGCCAAACTTCCCCTGAAAAAGAAGTTGTCCCGTATTTAGAAACAAAAGTACGCGTTTCTTATTATCTGTCAATAGACGCACTTTGTCCAGTATTTTTATTAAGTAAGTGGCCAACAGAGCAGATTATTTTGTTTTCATGTTCCCAGGTAGGTGCGCCAACATCTTCTTTCCTTTTTTTTAAATTCATATTATATTTATAAACTCATAAAATATGTCCCTGGACACATGAGGACTTTGAATATGACCAATGTATGATCCTGTAACTACTTGGGGTCGGATCGATAACCAAATTTGTGGTATCATCCAAAACTAATGTAAAGTATCCAAACAACAGAAGAATAAGTAATCATTACATTTTAACAAAAGTGAAGATAGTAGTATATCTTTCTGTGCGGAGTTTGCATGTTCTCCCCGTGACTGCGTGGGTTCCCTGGGGTGGTCTGGGGTGCCGTGGGAGATTATGTAATTTCACCTAATTGGGTTAAAAATATATGGGCAGCACGGTGGAACAGGGGTTAGTGCATGTGCCTCACAATACAAAGGTCCTGAGTAGTCCTGAGTTTGAACCCGGGCTCGGGATCTTTCTGTGTGGAGTTTGCATGTTCTCCCCGTGACTGTGTGGGTTCCCTCCGGGTACTCCGGCTTCCTCCCACCTCCAAAGACATGCACCTGGGGATAGGTTGATTGGCAACACTAAATTGGCCTTAGTGTGTGAATGTGAGCGTGAATGTTGTCTGTCTATCTGTGTTGGCCCTGTGATGAGGAGGCGACTTGTCCAGGGTGTACCCTGCCTTCCGCCCGAATGCAGCTGAGATAGGCTCCAGCACCCCCCGCGACCCCAAAAAGGGACAAGCGGTAGAAATTGGATGGATGGATGAAGATAGAACATGTTAAAAGAGAAAGTAAGAAGATATTAACAGTAAATGAACAAGTAGATTAATAATACATTTTTACAGCTTGTCCCAAATAATGTTGACAAAATAATAGAATGATAAATAACACAATATGTTACTGCAGAGTTTTTCAACCTTTTTTGAGCCAAGGCACATTTTTTGCATTGAAAAATTCCGGAGGCACACCACCAGCAGAAATCATTAAAAAAAACTAAACTCAGTTGACAGTAAAAAAAAAGTCGTTGTCGCAATTGTTGGATATGACTTTAAACCATAACCAAGCATGCATCACTATAGCTCTTGTCTCAAAGTAAGTGTACTGTCACCACCTGTCACATCACGCCGTGACTTATTTTGAGTTTTTTGCTGTATTCCTGTGTGTAGTGTTTTAGTTCTTGTCTTGCGCTCCTATTTTGGTGGCTTATTCTCTTTTTTTGGTATTTTCCTGTAGCAGTTTCATGTCTTCCTTTGAGCGATATTTCCTGCATTTACTTTGTTTTAGCAATCAAGAATATTTCAGTTGTTTTTATCCTTTGTGGGGACATTGTTGATTGTCATGTCATGTTCGGATGTACATTGTGGACGCCGTCTTTGCTCTACAGTAAGTCTTTGCTGTCATCCAGCATTCTGTTTTTGTTTACTTTGTAGCCAGTTCAGTTTTAGTTTCGTTCTGCATAGCCTTTCCTAAGCTTCAATGCCTTTTCTTAGGGGCACACACCTTTTGTTTATTTTTGGTTTAAGCATTAGACACCTTTTTACCTGCACACTGCCTCCCTCACTCAACAACAAAACATAATTTGCAGACTATAATTACTGGTTTGCAAAAAATATTTTTAACCCAAATAGGTGACATTAGCTCATCTCCCACAGCACACTAGTGTGGTTGAAAAACACTGTTACTGCATACGTCAACAGAATAATTAGGAGCCTTTGTTTGCTTACTTACTACTAAAAGACAAGTTGTCTAGTATGTTCACTATTTTATTTAAGGACTAAATTGCAGTAAGAAACATGTTTAATGTACCGTAAGATTTTTTGTTAAAATAAAGCCAATAATGCTATTTTTTTGTGGTCCCCTTTATTTAGAACAGTGGTTCTTAACCTGGGTTCGATCGAACCCTAGGGGTTCGGTGAGTCGGGCTCAGGAGTTCGGCGGAAGTCATGACACACCCGATTCATCGTGTAAATAAAAACTTCACCCTATCGGCGTATTACGGGTACGGCAACAGCAGAAGTCACACTGATTTGCAGGTGTGTAATTTGTTGTGAGTTTATGCACTGTGTTGGTTTTGTTGTTTGAACAAGGTGATGTTCATGCACGGTTCATTTTGTGCACCAGTAAAAAAACATGGTAACACTTTAGTATGGGGAACATATTCACCATTAATTGGTGGCTTATTAACATGCAAATTAGTAACATATTGGCTCTTAACTAGTCATTATTAAGTACTTATTAATGCCTTAATCGGCATGGCCTTATTGTAACCTTCACCCTCTAACCCTGGCCCTAACCTTAACCAAATAACTCTAAATTAAGTCTTTGTTACTTAGAATATGTTCCCCATACTAAAGTGTTACCAAAAACATATAACTTTGTCTTGAATTTGAAAAAAAACATTTAATTTTTCACTAAAGAAGGGTTCTGTGAATGCGCATATGAAACTGGTGGGGTTCGGTACCTCCAACAAGGTTAAGAACTAGGGATGTCCGATAATGGCTTTTTGCCGATATCCGATATTCCGATATTGACCAAACCCTTAATTACTGATACCGATATCAACCGATACTGATATATACAGTCGTGGAATTAACACATTATTATGCCTAATTTGGACAACCAGGTATGGTGAAGGTCCTTTTTTAAAAAATTAAAAAATAAAATAAGATAAATAAATTAAAAACATTTTTTTGAATAAAAAGAAAGTAAAACAATATAAAAACAGTTACATAGAAACTATTAATTAATGAAAATGAGTCAAATTAACTGTTAAAGGTTAGTACTATTAGTGGACCAGCAGCACGCACAATCATGTGTGCTTACGCACTGTATCCCTTGCAGACTGTTTTGATCTATATTGATATATAATGTAGGAACCAGAATATTAATAACAGAAACAACCCTTTTGTGTGAATGAGTGTAAATGGGGAGCAGTGTTTCCCATAAACTGCCAAGATACCTGTGGCGGTGGGGGCGTGGCTATGGGCGTGGCTATGGGTGTGGTCACCATGACATCATCGAGTAATTTGCATAATTTACTACAATGATATGATTTTCTCTAAAAAGGCTCAAAAAATGTATACTTACTAATTGATAACAGTTTTGTTTTAAACGTCCGTCCATCCATCCATTTTACAATATAATTACAACACTTTATGTACATATTTATATACAGATTTGAACAATAAGTTATTCACTGAAATATATTTATTAATTGTGGTTCTTACAAAAAATATATCTTATAAAATATAAAAGCTAAAATGTCTCTTAAAGCTCTGCCCCTTTAATTAGTGCATACTAATTAATTTAACTTCAGCCTACTACTACAACCATATTATTTACCAGCAACATAAAGTGAAACAGAGGCAGAGGTGTCCTGCCACAGTCAGTAACAAATAAACAGAAGACAGTAGTGGTCAAATACAAATAAGGCAACAAGAGAAGTATCCTACACTTGTCTTTTGTAAAGTAAATCTGAACAGCCTATATGGGCATCTACATCAACTATATGATTTGCCTGAGAAGCTGGACAGGCCAAAAAATATATATATATATATTTTATTTGTGGCGGACGTAATTCTTTCGTGGCGGGCCGCCACAAATAAATGAATGTGTGGGAAACACTGGGGGAGGGAGGTTTTTTGGGTTGGTGTACTAATTGTAAGTGTATCTTGTGTTTTTTATGTTGATTTGATAAAAAAAACAAAAAAAAACGATACCGATAATTTCCGATATTACATTTTAAAGCATTTATCGACATCTCTATTAAGAACCACTGACTTAGAAAGTACCGAAAGGTATCGAAATAATTTTGGTACCGGTACAAAAATATTGGTATTGGGACAACACTGGTGGTTGAAAAACACTGCCCTAGATAATTAAATTGCGGGCCGGATTTGGCCCGCGGGCCTAGACTTTGACACCCCTGTTTTAATGACTACTCCTGTTTTTAATTGTGGTCTATGAGCCAAGTCGGCTAAAACACGTTGAACCTGCTACGACACTTGGGCTCTTGAGCAATACTCCTGTAAAATGAATACAACTTTCTAGTCACTCCATCCCCTCCCTTCATCGGTGTTTTGGTGTGTCATGACGACAGGGATCTGACTAACACGTTGACACGAAAGATGTTGTCGTGACGAGGACTGCCTTTTAAAAAAGATCAGAGAAAATGGCGGGGTGATACTTGGCGTGTTTGGGACAACAACAGACCGCAGCTCGGTCTGCCAGACACACCGACGCAGGCTTGGAGGAGGGAAAAATAAAAAAAAATGAAAAAAAAACTTCCAGAAATCACCACGCTGCTTCTGCTGGACCAATGCTAACCGTACACTGGGACTACGAAACACATTTTCCACGCAGATGAATTAAAAAATAAATAAAAATAAAACATTGCTGGCTTTGGTTCATTGGGTCGAGTACAAAGTAGCGTCAAAAGCCAAATTCAAACCCACAATTTTGCGGGCTTCATCGCGTACAATGAATAAGTTTCTACCAACTCAGCAGCTTTTAAACGAGCGTCGTTTAAGTACAGGGTACCAAAAACACAACAAAAAACGGATGCGAGTTAAATATATTTAGTAAGTTCGAGTATGTTATAGCGAGAAAAGCTCACCTTTTAGTGACGTTCCGCACCGGGGGAATCCTTGCAGCGACTCGCTGGCCCCAGACTCGCCGCTTAGTGCTCAACTTGTGGCAGCCAACTAGCCAGCTGTGACTGACACGGACCATCAAGATGGACGTGTAGGCAAGTAGAGCATCCGGTTTATGCTTTCAAAATAAATACAACCACGTCACCTGAGACGTCATAAAAGTCGATTACATTCAAGATCATTCAAAATAATCATTTAGAAATGACGATTTGGATACAACTGTCGTTTTTTTTCATCAAGCATTTCGATAAGTTTCTGGTCAAATACATGATTGGATGTGTTTTAAACTGACAGCCCAACTTCCTGTACCGGTGACTGTGACGTAGACGGAAGTAATTACAAAATTAGATAGCAAACTACATTCCAAACTGATTTTATAGACGAGATCAAACTTGGTAGTTTTGTAAACGAGTCTGTAACATAGAAATGTTTGTCAACATTATTATGATTTAGGCAAAATTGTTTCTACATAAATGTCAATTTATGAAAGTAAGGCCTACATTTTTTATTTTTTTAAATTAAATCAACATAAAAACGCAATATAGTGCACCCACCCAAAAACCCTACCTCCCCATTCACACTCATTCTCACTCATTCACACAAAAGGGTTGTTTCCTTCTGTTATTAATATTCTGGTTCCTACAATATATATCAATATATATCAATACAGTCTGCAAGGGATACAGTCCGTAAGCACACATGATCGTGTGTGCTGCTGGTCCACTAATAGTACTAACCTTTACCAGTTAATTTACTCATTTCCATTAATTATTAGTTTCTATGTAACTTTATTTTAATTTCTTTTTTGTTCAAGAAAATGTTTTTAATGTATTTTTTTTAATTTTCTATAATTGGCTTAATGGGTTCCAATTATCAATCAAATCTTGGAGAATGATTAAGAGTACAAAAGCCCTTAAATTGGTATCTTTTTTTCTTTTTTTTAAGTGATTTAGGTAGCCTTTTTATATATATACACTACAGTTAAAAAGTTTGGGGTCACATTGAAATGTCCTTATTTTCAATGAAGATAACTTTAAACTAGTCTTAACTTTAAAGAAATACACTCTATACATTGCTGATGTGGTAAATGACTATTCTAGCTGCAAATGTCTGGTTTTTGGTGCAATATCTACATAGGTGTATAGAGGCCCATTTCCAGCAACTATCACTCCAGTGTTTTAATGGTACAATGTGTTTGCTCATTGGCTCAGAAGGCTAATTGATGATTAGAAAACCCTTGTGCAATCATGTTCACACATCTGAAAACAGTTTAGCTCGTTACAGAAGCTACAAAACTGACCTTCCTTTGAGCAGATTGAGTTTCTGGAGCATCACATTTGTGGGGTCAATTAAACGCTGAAAATGGCCAGAAAAAGAGAACTTTCATCTGAAACTCGACAGTCTATTCTTGTTCTTAGAAATGAAGGCTATTCTACAAAATTGTTTGGGTGACCCCAAACTTTTGAACGGTAGTGTATATATATATATATATATATATATATATATATATATATATATATATATATATATATATATATTGGTATTATTACTCTCTGTATTTGCTTTTGTTTTCTTTCCTTGATGTTGAAAGTGCCTTGACTTTTGTGTGAATTATAAATGTATGTTTGTTGTTCAATAATAATAATAAGTAAATAAATAAAAACATTCCAAACAGATTTTAAATTATTAATGGAATATACACCCTTCAAATGATTTTTTGAAACTAAAATTTAACATGGAGGTTGACGGCTGTTATATCTGAGGAGCTGTAGAGCAGTGTTTTTCAACCACTGTGCCGCGGCACACTAGTGTGCCGTGAGATACAGTCTGGTGTGCTGTGGGAGATTATCTAATTTCACCTATTTGGGTTAAAAATATGTTTTGCAAAGCAGTAATTATAGTCTGCAAATGATGTGTTGTTGTTGAGTGTCGGTGTTGTCTAGAGCTCGGCAGAGTAACCGTGTTATACCATACCATATCAGTAGGTGGCAGCCGGTAGCTAATTGCTTTGTAGATGTCGGAAACAGCGGGAGGCAGAGTGCAGGTAAAAAAGGTGTCTAATGCTTAAACCAGGGGTGTATAAAGTGCGGCCCAGGGGCCATTCGCGGCCTGCAGCTAATTGTTTACCGGCCCGCCACACATTCTGGAAATACTATTGTAAAAATAAAAAAGAACATTAAAAAAAGTGGAATGAGGTGAAATCTAACGAGAAAAAGTTGCAATGTTGACACAAAAGCTGCCATGCAGGCTGTTATTTTTTCTTTTGTCTTTTTCTTTTTTTGCCATTGCTCAAAAAAAAATAATGACAAAAAATCCATGTTATAATAAATTATTTTCAGGGCTCCAATTACTTCAAATATTTCAATTTAAAATGTTTTATGTGGTAAATATTGCATATATTGTGTTTTCTTTGACAAAAGCGCATAAAACAAACAAAATAATAGTTCCAGCATAAAATCGACAGACTTGTCTGAAGTTGCTCTCATAACTTAAGTGTTGAAAGTAAAATAAAAACCTAATAAAAATGTATCACTTCATGAGTGGGGCACCTTTTGGATCCCAAATATATCTAGTGGTATTTTATTTATCTTTTCACTGTGATTACTCAAAAATATTAAAGAATTAAAATCAATGGTGTCCTGCATTATTGATTTTTTTAGGGCTCTAATTACTAAATACTGCATATTTCAGTTTTACTATAAAAAAACAAAGTTGTTTTTGACAAAAAAGCCATAAAACAGTTTTATTTTATTTTTTATTACTTTATATCAACTTGAAGTTGACATAGAGATTTACTGTAAGCGTTAAATAATTTAAAAAAAATTATAATCTGACTTATTTTTAACATTTTAATGACTTATAGTCCCCAGGATCCCTAAAGGTAAAATAAATAAAAAATCCATATATTTTGTTATGGTTTGAAAATGAAAAATATCAAAATGGCCCCCACATGCTTTAATTTTTCCGTGTGCGGCCCTCAGTGGAAAAAGTTTGGACACCCCTGGCTTAAACCAAAAATAAACAAAAGGTGAGTGCCCTTAAGAAAAGGCATTGAAGCTTAAGGAAGGCTATGCAGAACCAAACTAAAACTGAACTGGCTACAAAGTAAACAAAAACAGAATGCTGGACAACAGCAAAGACTTACTGTGGAGCAAAGACAATGTACATCCAAACATGACATGACAATCTACAATGTCCCCACAAAGAAGGATAAAAATAACTTAAATAGTCTTGATTGCTAAAACAAAGCAGGTGCGGTGAATAGCGCTCAACAAAAGACATGAAACTGCTACAGGAAAATACCAAAAAAAGAGAAAAAGCCACCAAAATAGGAGCACAAGACAATAACTAAAAACCTACACACAGGAAAACAGAAAAAAAAACTCCAAATAAGTCAGGGCGTGATGTGACAGGTGGTGACAGTACACCTACCTCGAGATGGGAGCTATAGTGATGCATGCTTGGTTATGGTTTAAAGTCATATCCAACAATTGTGACAATGACTTTTTACTGTCAACTGAGTTTCGTTTTTTAATGATTTCTGCTGGTGGTGTGCCTCCGGATTTTTTCAACGCAAAAAATGTGCCTTGGCTCAAAAAAGGTTGAAAAACACTGCCGTAGAGGATGTCAATCATCTGTTTGTGGAATGTGAGCGTGTACATGTGTTTTGGGAGGAGATCAGAGATTGCTTGAGAGACAAGGGTGTGGAGATGTCCCCATTAACTATAGCTGAGATCAAATTTGGTATTTTTTATCAATGATGGTAGTATAGAAATGTTTTTGAAAATGTTTAATATGCTCCAAGCAAAAAAAAAAATGTATACATGAATGTCGATTTCTGAAAGTAAAACCTAAATTTTCTAATTGGCTTAATGGTGTAAAATTATCAATTAAATCTTGGAAAATGATTAAAAGTACAAAAGGCCTTAAATTGATATCTTTATTGAAAACATTTAAAGTGATTGAGTTAGCCCTCTTTTGTCTTTTTGAATTTGGATTTTATCCTATTGTTTGTTACTAGGGATGTCCGATAATGGCTTTTTGCCGATATCCGATATTCCGATATTGTCCAACTCTTTAATTACCGATACCGATATCAACCGATACCGATATCAACCGATATATGCAGTCGTGGAATTAACACATTATTATGCCTAATTTGGACAACCAGGTATGGTGAAGATAAGGTACTTTTTTTTAAAAATTGTAAAATAAGATAAATAAATTAAAAACATTTTTTTGAATAAAAAAGAAAGTACAACAATATAAAAACAGTTACATAGAAAGAAACTAGTAATGAATGAAAATTAGTAAAATTAACTGTAAAAGGTTAGTACTATTAGTGGACCAGCAGCACGCACAATCATGTGTGCTTACGGACTGTATTCCTTGCAGACTGTATTGATATATATTGATATATAATGGAGGAACCAGAATATTAATAACAGAAAGAAACAACCCTTTTGTGTGAATGAGTGTAAATGGGGGAGGGAGGTTTTTTGGGTTGGTGCACTAATTGTAAGTGTATCTTGTGTTTTTTATGTTGATTTAATAAAAATTTAAAAATTTAAAAAAAAAACGATACCGATAATAAAAAAACAGATACCGATAATTTCCGATATTACATTTTAACGCATATATCGGCCGATAATATCGGCAGGCCGATCTCTATTTGTTACTATTCAATCAATCAATCAATGTTTATTTATATAGCCCTAAATCACAAGTGTCTCAAAGGGCTGTACAAGCCACAACGACATCCTCGGTACAGAGCCCACATACGGGCAAGGAAAACTCACCCCAGTGGTACCCCAGTACTATTATTTATTATTATTTTAATACTCTATTTGTATTTGCTTTAATTTTTTTTCCTTCCATATTTTGTGAAAGACAGTATTTGTTCAACCTGATGGATGTTTGAAATTGTTGAGATATGTTGAAAGTGCCTTGGTGTTTTGTGTACATTGAGGATATATGTTTGTATGTACATTGTTCAATAACATTTAAAATAAATGTAAACATTCCAAACTGATTTTAAACTTTTTTTTTTTTTTTCTTCCAAAGAGCATTCTACATCAGTAAACTGCATTTTCGATGGTATCACTACCCAAGTAAAACACAATTTCTTAAAAATATCCTGCTAATATGCTGGTACTATCTGAGACACATGTTGTGATCAGCTAATATAAACACAGTACTAAGGCAAATTAAGTGTGTCAACGAGCCTCTTATCTTAAGGTAGCTATGAGGATATCTTATGAGTAATTAGACCAAAAAAATATTGCGGTAAATTCACTGAATCACATTCCATTATAGATAATTACCATGACTAGTTCAATTGCACATAATTATGACAGAGCAATGTTGCAGTTTGACAAAGTCAGCAATGACAAAAATGTGTTAAAGAACAACTGGTTCTCATCTCTGTGTTGATAGCAACCGATACAATGTAATCCTTAAAGAAAAGAATGATGCACATTTGTAACTTTGAAGAGTAAAAAGTGTGATGATCCGTTGCCCGGATCATGTTTTGTTTTAGTTCAAGACTCTCATAGTTCTGTTTCAGCACCCCTGGGTTTGTGTTTCTTGGTTGCTGATTATTTTCACCTGCCTCTGATTAGTGTTCAGGACGCTCACCTGCTCCCGAGCACTAATCAGAGAGCTATTTATTCCTGCCTTTCGCCACACTCGGTCTGGCTGTTTTGTTTGCTCCATGCAACATTACGTTGGTAAATCCTAGCTTCTGATTCCTGTTTCTATGCTAAGCTTTCCCGCTAGCTTTTTCCTTAGCTTCCCGTGCTAGCGGCACGCTTTCCTGTACTTTCGTATTTTGCCTGATTTGTGGATAATAAATCATTGTCCTACCTGCACGTTGCGTTCGGAGTTCTGTCTGCATCTTGGGTAAACAATCCACGCATAACCATGCAACCACATAACCATAACATAAAGTATATTGTAGGGCAGGAATGTTCAATAAAAGGGTTTTGGGAGGCCATACTTCTCCCTTCTCTATTATTCTTATTTTATATATTCCGGAGAACCAGTATGTGGGATCTGAACCGAGGATGTCGTTGTGGCTTGTGCAGCCCTTTGAGACACTTGTGATTTAGGGCTATATAAATAAACATTGATTGATTGATTGAACCAGCGTCCTCTATACCAGTGATTCTCAAATGGGGGTACGCGTACCCCTGGGGGTACTTGAAGGTATGCCAAGGGGTATGTGAGATTTTTTTTTAATATTCTAAAAATAGCAACAATTCAAAAATCCTTTATAGATATATTTATTGAAAAATACTTCAACAAAATATGTAAGTAAGTTCATAAAGTGAACATCAAATCAAGTAGGCTATTCCATTCATTACAATGCAACAATGCAATATTCAGTGTTGACAGCTAGATTTTTTGTGGACATGTTCCATAAATATTGATGTTAAAGATGTATTTTTTTGTGAAGAAATGTTTAGAACTAAGTTCATGAATCCAGATGGATCTCTATTACAATCCCCAAAGAGGGCACTTTAAGTTGATGATTACTTCTATGTGTAGAAATCTTTATTTATAATTGAATCACTTGTTTATTTTTTAGTTATTTTTATATCTTTTTTTCCAAATAGTTCAAGAAAGACCACAACAAATGAGCAATATTTTGCACTGTTATACAATTTAATAAATCAGAAACGGATGACATAGTGCTGTATTTTACGTTTTTATCTTTTTTTCAACCAAAAATGCTTTGCTTTGATTAGGGGGTACTTGAATTAAAAAAAAATTCACAGGGGGTACATCACTGAAAAAAGGTTGAGAACCACTGATCTATACTAAAGATTTGATTTTGGTCTATTTATTTTGTCAGAGTTAAGGGAGTGTTCAGATAATCTGTTTTAAGGACATTCTGCAGAAAACTTAAGTGTGGTATCATCTCTAAGACAGCACAGCAAAAAGGTGAGTTTCTCACACATTTTTGTAACTGAACTCGCGGGTTATCCGTTGAATAGCACAAAGGATGAAAAAGGGAGGACCTAAAATGGAACCTTGAGGAACACTACTTGTATAGTTAAAGAAGTTGGACAAATGACTGCTGACTGCATTTGAGGTAAACAAACTACAGCGAGAACTTAGTTACGTACATCACATTACCAATCATATGTAACTGTCAAAAAGTAGAGGATTTAAAGGCATGTCTTGAAGAACGCCTCAATTATGTAAATCACAAGTTATGGCCCTCGGTGTTCTGTGTGTACTTGCAAGATAAAAATGTGAAAGCAAGAATCAGCCATTAATATGGTCGAAGTTTCTCTATACAGCAGCAGTACTTTTGTGTTTTTAGGAATATCCTGCAAAAATGTTCGTCTCTCGAATTTTTAACTGAACTCTGGAACTGGTATGGTGTCATTCCCAGACCAGATTTGGCCCCAGGGACGAATAGCCCTGCCGAAGGGAGTGCATGGAGGCCGTACACTGAATACTGAGTCACTTAAATCAATCAATCAAAGTTTATTTATATAGATAGCCCTTAATCACAAGTGTCTCAAAGGGCTGCACAAGCCACAACGACATCCTTGAAGAGTTCACCAAAGTTGTATTACCTTGTGAGCTTATTTGATTTAATCCTTTCCTTTTGCTCTCAAAGAAGTACTGTTTTCATGTCTTTTTTTGACTGATTGATTGAAACTTTTATTAGTAGATTGCACAGTTCAGTACATATTCCGTACAATTGACCACTAAATGGTAACACCTGAATACGTTTTTCAACTTGTTTAAGTTGGGGTCCACGTAAATCAATTCATGGTACAAATATATACTATCATCATAATACAGTCATCACACAAGTTAATCATCAGAGTATATACATTGAATTATTTACATTATTTACAATCCGGGGGGTGGGATGAGGAGGGTTTGGTTGATAACAGCACTTCAGTCATCAACAATTGCATCATCAGAGAAATGGGCATTGAAACCGTGTAGGACTGACTTGGTAGGATATGTACAGCGAGCAGAGAACATAGTGAGTTCAGATAGCATAAGAATAAGTATATACATTAGCAATACATTTGATTATTTACATTTGGTTATTTACAATCCGGGGAGGTGGGATGTGGAGGGGGGAAGGTGTTAGTCAAGGGTTGAAGTTGCCTGGAGGTGTTGTTTTAGTGCGGTTTTGAAGGAGGATAGAGATGCCCTTTCTTTTACACCTGTTGGGAGTGCATTCCACATTGATGTGGCATAGAAAGAGAATGAGTTAAGAACTTTGTTAGATCGGAATCTGGGTTTAACGTGGTTAGTGGAGCTCCCCCTGGTGTTGTGGTTATGGCGATCATTTACGTTAAGGAAGTAGTTTGACATGTACTTCGGTATCAGGGAGGTGTAGCGGATTTTATAGACTAGGCTCAGTGCAAGTTGTTTTACTCTGTCCTCCACCCTGAGCCAGCCCACTTTGAGAAGTGGGTTGGAGTGAGGTGTGATCTGGGGTGGAGGTCTAAAAGTAACCTGACTAGCTTGTTCTGGGATGATTGGAGTCTAGATTTGAGGGTTTTGGAGGTGCTAGGGTACCAGGAGGTGCATGCGTAGTCGAAAAAGGGTTGAGTGAGAGTTCCCGCGAGAATCTTCAAGGTGCTTTTGTTGACCAGAGAGGAGATTCTGTAGAGAAATCTTGTTCGTTGGTTGACCTTTCTGATTACCTTGGCTGCCATTTTATCACAGGAAAGACTAGCCTCTCGAATGGAACCTAGGTAGGTGACCTCATCTTTCCTGGTGATAACAATGTCACCCACTTTTATAGTGAAGTCATTGACTTTCTTGAGATTGATTTGGGACCCAAATAGGATGGATTCTGTTTTACCCAAGTGGATGGATAGTTTATTGTCAGCGAGCCAGGTGCAAATACTAAGGAGTTCAGCACTGAGGATTTTCTCCACCTGTGACTTGTCCTTGTCGGATACCAGCAAGGCAGAGTCATCCGCAAACAGGAACAATTCACAGGCGCATGCTGATGACATGTTGTTTACGTATATTAGGAACATTAAAGGCCCCAATATACTGCCTTGGGGGACTCCACAGCTTACTGAGAGGGTGGGGGGACACGGTGCCGTTCACCTCTACCACCTGTTCCCTCCCCTCCAAGTAATTTTGCATCCAGCTCCATGAGGTTTTATCAAATCCGATTGCTCTCAGCTTATCCAACAGTATAGCGTGGTTAACGGTGTCAAAGGCCTTCTGAAGGTCCAGCATGACCATGCCGCAGTATTTGCCCGCGTCCACCTCATGTTTGATGTGGTCGGTCAGATAGAGAAGGCATGTGTCAGTGGAGTGGTTAGTTCTGAAGCCGGATTGGAATTTGTACATGAGTTTATTAGTAGCAAGGTATCTATTGACCTGTTCATAAACTATTTTTTCCATTACTTTTGAAATATAACTGAAAATAGAAACAGGTCAGTAGTTACCAGGTTCTAATTTGCTACCTTTTTTAAAAAGGGGGGTTACTTTTGCTATCTTGAAATCCTTGGGTACTTGGCCTTGTTTAATTGAGAGGTTAATTATGTGCGTGATGATTGGGGCAATGGTGGTGGCAGAGTCCCTGAGGAATCTGGAGGGAATATTGTCAAGGCCGGTGGCATTGTTTAGGTGGAGCGCGCTCAATTTATTAAGCACCTCGTCAGCTGAGACCATTTCTAATTTGAAATTGTTGTTGATTACTCCTAGCTTTCTGTAGAAGGCTTTAATGTGTTCTACACCAAAGCGACCAGAGTGGTGGGACAGCTTGTTAACTAGAGTTGTGGCTATGCTGGTGAAAAAGGTGTTGAGTCTGCTTGCTACCTCCATTTTGTCTGTAATGAGGGCGTCACCCTCCTTGATGTTGATGTTGGTGAGTGTGGTTTTAAGTTTCTGGCTGCATGCAGGAAGCTGGTCGTTGAGAATTTTCCAGAGCTCACGTGGCTTATTTGTGTTTTCCTCTATTTTGTCGTTAATGTATTTTTTTTTAAAGGATTTAGTCAGGTTGTTTGCCTTATTTCTTAATTTTTTGCATTGCTTTTTGAGTGTTGTAAGGAGTGATTTGTCATCCAGATCTGTTACTGTATATTTTGAGTGACCTCTTTATTTTACAAAGCCTTATGACATCATTTACAGTAAAAAAAAAAATGTATACTTAAAATAGAACGCTTACTGCAAGGGCTAAAACCCTTCCACCCGCCCACATAACCACAATGAGACATATTCTACTGAAGATAATAATAATCAAGATAATTATAACCTAACACATTTCCTGCTCGGGTCGAGCAAAAATGTTGTTTTAAATCGTAAAAGTCTTGTTTTAAAATTTGAATCAAAGTTCATGAACCCGAAAAATCTATTGGTCTCTCTGGCTTTGATTTAGCGTTTAGTCTTACAGCTTGTGGACTTCATCACATGCTGTAGATATCAGTTACCGCATCGGGTTTCTGTCCTTGAGTGAATATCACAGTGTAGCCAAGACTCTTAAAATGAAGATTGCACCGCGCTTATGACAGGTATACTGTATGTAGGCACAATGTGCAGGTGAAAGGCTCTGTACGCAGATGACCTCCTCCTATAATCCTTTAAGTTCTGCTGCTAAGAAATATCCTCTGCACAACTTTCCCTCTAAAATTGCCTCGCAAAGTTTCACATAATCAGGTGTCCAGGGCCAAAAAAAAAAAAAAAAAGCCGACTTGATCGCCGGTCCTTACTTAATTTATCTCCAGTGGTTCGTGTCAACTCTATTAAAATGAATGTACTTCTGTGATTTTCCTCTTTGTTTCTAGTGTAAATCACTTTTTCCTCACTCAGTCCTTCTTTTGTAAATTAGATAGTCAAGATTAGAGATGTCCGATAATATCGGACTGCCGATATAATCGGCCGATAAATGCTTTAAAATGTCATATCGGAAATTATCGGTATCGGTTTCAAAAAGTAAAATGCATGACTTTTTAAAACGCCGCTGTACAGAGTGGTACACGGACGTAGGGAGAAGTTCAGAGCGCCAATAAGCCTTAAAGGCACTGCCTTTGCGTGCCGGCCCAATCACATAATATCTACGGCTTTTCACACACACAAGTGAATGCAAGGCATACTTGGTCAACAGCCATACAGGACACACTGAGGGTGTCCGTATAAACAACTTTAACACTGTCACAAATATGCGCCACACTGTGAACCCACACCAAACAAGAAAGACAAACACATTTCGGGAGAACATCTGCACCGTAACACAACAGAACAAATACCCAGAACCCCTTGCAGCACTAACTCTTCCGGGACGCTACAATATACACCCCCGCTGCCCCCCATCCCCCCGCCCACCTCAACCTCCTCATGCTCTCTCAGAGAGAGCATGTCCCAAATCCCAAGCTGCTGTTTTGAGGCATGTTTAAAAAAAAAAAAAAGCACTTTGTGACTTCAATAATAAATATGGCAGTGCCATGTTGGCATTTTTTACCATAACTTGAGTTGATTTATTTTGGAAAACCTTGTTACATTGTTTAATGCATCCAGCGGGGCATCACAACAAAAATTAGGCATAATAATGTGTTGATTCAGGGCTAAGTTTTAGGACCCCTTCTCTTTTCTATTTATTTACTTCCCCTGGGCTCAATTGCAAGAAAGCATGATGTTTGTTTTCATTGTTATGCTGATGACACACAAATGTATTTTCCGTTAAAGAGAAATCATGCCTCTTCAATGCAGCCACTACTTGCCTGTCTTGATGATATCAAGGCCTGGATGGCCCTAAACTTCTTAAATTTCAATGAAAAGAAGACAGAAGTAATAGTGTTTGGACCTAGTGGTACCTGTGAGCTCCCCCCTGTTGACTTTGGCCCCTTGGCTTTGCACGTTACGCCCATGGTCACCAACCTGGGCTTTCGTATTGACTGTGATTTGAAATTGGAGCGTCAGATTGGCACTGTGGTGAAAGCCAGCTTTTTTTTATTTACGTCAGCTGGCCAAGGTTAAAACCCTTCTTTCTAGGCAACAGTTTGAGACAGTAATCCATGCCTTTATCACATCTCGGCTGGATTACTGTAACTCCTTGTATTTTGGAATTAGTCCATCCTCCCTTTCACGTCTGCAGCTGGTCCAAAGTGCAGCTGCCCGACTTTTAACTAACTCAAGAAAAATAGAGCATATTACTCCTGTTTTAGTCTCCCTCCACTGGCCGCCTGTGTCTTTTAGAGTCCATTTTAAAATGATTTTACTCGTTTTTAAATCCTTACGTGGTCTTGCCCCACCTTACCTCTCTGAGCTGCTCCACCTCTATGCCCCCACCCGGTCCCTCAGCTGATCAGCTGAGGGACCCAAATGAAAGCGCAAGCTTAGAGGGGACCGAGCCTTCTCTGTTGCGGGTCTCAAACTCTGGAACCATCACATCTCTAACCACTAGGCCACTGAGTAGGTAAAAGGAATGTTTTGATGGTGGAACGGTTGAAGTGGGTTGAAAAATGTGGGGGAAAAAGGGTGAAAATAGGATTTCGAAAACTGGGAATTCGTGGAAGTTTTTTGAACTCGGAAAAATGATAGTTTGAATGTCCAGGATGAATGGAATATGTTGAAAGTGGAATGGTTTGAATCGATTGAAAAATGTGGAAATAGTTGAAAAATGGACAATTAATCTTGAATGAAAAAAATGTCCCGAAAAACCGGGAATTCTGGGAATTTGTCAAGGGAAAGCCTACGATTCCCGAATAGGCTGAACAGTTTGAAGTTGGAACAGTCTGAAAAATCTGTAGAGGAAGAAGAATAAGAATAAATAGAAGAATTATGGTATAGAAAACCATATGTGTGAATGCTTTGGAGCAGGGGTCACCAACGCGGTGCCCGCGGGCACCAGGTAGCCCGTAAGGACCAGATGAGTAGCCCGCTGGCCTGTTCTAAAAATAGCTCAAATAGCAGCACTTACCATTGAGCTGCCTCGATTTTTTAAATTGTATTTATTTACTAGCAAGCTGGTCTCGCTTTGCCCGACATTTTTAATTCTAAGAGAGACAAAACTCAAATAGAATTTGAAAATCCAAGAAAATATTTTAAAGACTTGGTCTTCACTTGTTTAAATAAATTCATTTATTTTTTTACTTTGCTTCTTATAACTTTCAGAAAGACAATATTAGAGAAAAAAATACAACCTTAAAATGATTTTAGGATTTTTAAACACATATACCTTTTTACCTTTTAAATTCCTTCCTCTTCTTTCCTGACAATTTAAATCAATGTTCAAGTAAATTTATTTGTTTTATTGTAAAGAATAATAAATAAATTTTAATTTAATTCTTCATTTTAGCTTCTGTTTTTTCGACGAAGAATATTTGTGAAATATTTCTTCAAACTTATTATGATTAAAATTCAAAAAAATTATTCTGGCAAATCTAGAAAATCTGTAGAATCAAATTTAAATCTTATTTCAAAGTCTTTTGAATTTCTTTTAAAATTTTTGTTCTGGAAAATCTAGCAGAAATAATGATTTGTCTTTGTTAGAAATATAGCTTGGTCCAATTTGTTATATATTCTAACAAAGTGCAGATTGGATTTTAACCTATTTAAAACATGTCATCAAAATTCTGAAATGAATCTTAATCAGGAAAAATTACTAATGATGTTCCATAAATTCTTTTTTTAATTTTTTCAAAATGATTCAAATTAGCTAGTTTTTCTCTTCTTTTTTTCGGTGGAATTTTGAATTTTAAAGAGTCGAAATTGAAGATAAACTATGTTTCAAAATTTAATTGTCATTTTTTTCATGTTTTCTCCTCTTTTAAACCGTTCAATTAAGTGTAAATATCATTAATTATTAATAATAACATAGAGTTAGAGGTAAATTGAGCAAATTGGCTATTTCTGGCAATTTATTTAAGTGTTTTGAAACTGGTAGCCCTTCGCATTAATCAGTACCCAAGAAGTAGCTCTTGGTTTCAAAAAGGTTGGTGACCCCTGCTTTGGAGCATTCACACAATTAGAAAGTTAACTTAAACATAACATGTAGCATGTAACAAGTTAAAAAAAAAAGCCACATGTATTCGAGAACAGTGCCCCCTGCTGTGCAGAGGAGGACCATCCCATTGTGCACACACCAACCGCCTCACTGCAATGCAGCAGCATGAAAAAGCTGCACACTGCTCATCTTTGAGCAAATGCTCTTTTGGGAATCCGAAGTGTTGGCGACACGTTCCCCTGCAGGAAACCCCCCCTGCCAAGCCCATTAGTGAGCCAAGCCTTGACACCGTGAGATATGGCTGATAAATCATGCTGGCAGCCGTCACTGAACATATGCAGCGTGAAAAGAGTTGGATCAGTGTGACACTTATAACCGCTTCCTGTAAGAACATGTCTACTTCAATTGTCGTAATAGTCACAAAACTACCACTGACAGGGTTCACCTGGATGCACGTTTACCTTAACTCTCTTATACTGAAGTATACCAGGGGTGTCCAAAGTGCCCATGGCCCATTTTTAACACACAGGATATTATAAATTAGTAGGGGAAAAATTAATTACCTCAGGGGGTTATGTATTCCCTGGGGTTTGCCTCTTGGTGAGTTAGCAACACAACTTAAAAAGTAATGGTTGTAATTTGATAAAACTTTCAGGTAGTATTGTCCCTATACCAATATTTTGGTACCGGTACAAAAATGTATTTCGATACTTTTCTAAATAAAGGGAACCACAAAAATTGCATTATTGGCTTCATTTTAACACAAAAATCTTAGGGTACATTAAACATACACTACCGTTCAAAAGTTTGGGGTCACATTAAGATGTCCTTATTTTTGAAGGAAAAGCACTGTACTTTTCAATGAAGATAACTTTAAACTAGTCTTAACTTCAAAGAAATACACTCTATACATTGCTAATGTGGTAAATGACTATTCTAGCTGCAAATGTCTGGTTTTTGGTGCAATATCTACATAGGTGTAGATATTGCACCATTTCCAGCAACTATCACTCCAGTGTTCTAATGGTACAATGTGTTTGCTCATTGGCTCAGAAGGCTAAATGATGATTAGAAAACCCTTGTGCAATCATGTTCACACATCTGAAAACAGTTTAGCTCGTTACAGAAGCTACAAAACTGACCTTCCTTTGAGCAGATTGAGTTTCTGGAGCATCACATTTGTGGGGTCAACTAAACGCTCAAAATGGCCAGAAAAAGAGAACTTTCATCTGAAACTCGATAGTCTATTGTTGTTCTTAGAAATGAAGGATATTCCACAAAATTGTTTGGGTGACCCGAAACTTTTGAACGGTAGTGTATGTTTCTTATTGCAAGTTTGTCCTTAAATAAAATAGTGAACATACAAGACAACTTGTCTTTTAGTAGTGAGTAAACAAACAAAGGCTCCTAATTTAGCTGCTGACGTATGCAGTAACATATTGTGTCATTTATCATTCTATTATTTTGTCAACATTATTAAGGACAAGTGGTAGAAAATGAATTATTAATCTACTTGTTTATTTACTGTTAATATCTGCTTACTTTTTCTTTTAACATGTTCTATCTACACTTCTGTTAAAATGTAATAATCACTTATTCTTCTATTTGATACTTTACATTAGTTTTGGATGACACCACAAATTTAGGTATCAATCTGATACCAAGACGTTACAGGATCATACATTGGTCATATTCAAAGTCCTCATGAGTCCAGGGACACATTTCCTGATTTTATAAACATAATATAAATAAATAACAAAATGAAGGAAGATTTTGTGATGCTAAAAAATATCTATATAATCATAATAGAATCGACTAGATACGCTCCTGTACTTGGTATCATTACAGTGGATGTCAGGTGTAGATGATTCATTTTCCTCCGCATCACCGTCTGTATTCAGGATGTTTTAAAAGGATTGGGAGATTTGCACTTTTCTATATAATTTATTCACTTACTTGTGGCTCGCCATAAACACATTATAACGCAGATGGTCTGCCAGAGAATAGGAAGACAGAGCAGGGGGGGGGGGATTCGTGTTGTCAACTTAAAGTTAGCGTTAGTTTAGTGACTTCTATTTAGCAAGTAATCAAACTCTTTTTCATAAAGTGACTGGCGACAAATACAGTGAATAGACTTTTAGAGAGTCCGATATAAAAAATAATAATAATAATAATAATTCCAAAAATACAGTACAGGCCAAAAGTTTGGACACCCCTTCTCCTCATTCAATGCGTTTTTCCTTATTTTCATGACTATTTACATTGTAGATTGTCACTGAAAGCATCAAAACTAGGAATGAACACATGTGGAGTTATGTACTTAAAAAAAAAGATGAAATAACTGAAAACATGTTTTTTATTCCAGTTTCTTCAAAATAGCTTCCCTTTGCTCCGATTACTGTTTGGCACACTCTTTGCATTCTCTAGATGAGCTTCAAGCACACCTGTGAAGTGAAAACCATTTCAGGCGACTACCTCTTGAAGCTCATCGAGAGAATGCCAAGAGTGTGCAAAAATGTAATCAGAGCAAAGAGTGGCTATTTTGAATAAACTAGAATATGAAAACATGTTTTCAGTTATTTCACCTTTTTTTTGTTAAGTACATAATGTGTTCATTCATAGTTTTGATGCCTTCAGTGACAATCTACAATGTAAATAGTCATGAAAATAAGGAAAACGCATTGAATGAGAAGGTGTGTCCAAACTTTTGGCCTGTACTATATTTATACATATATAAATATGTGAGAGAGAGAGCTATGGCCTTTTTCAACATGAGTCTTTCCCCTATATAGAAAGCACTCACTCCATTTTGTTTGCAAAGTAAAACCAAAAAGACAAAAAGGACATTGTTTAAAATACTTATGTTATTTGAGGGTGCATGTAGTGTAGAGTCATCTGTATACGTAGTTATTGATGATCTTTTAACTTTAAAAAAAAAAATCATTAGTAAAAATAGAAAAGAGCAGAGGACCAAGGCAGATACTTTGGGTAACTCCGCAGTCTAATCTCCTTACATTAGAAAAGTTACCATTAAAATACACAGATTGACACCTAATAGTAAATAGGCCCATCCAACTAATTGCACAATACTTAAAACCATAAGCAGAACGATTTCTCAACAGTAAGCCGTGATCTAGAACATCGAACTCTGCACTAAAATCTTGTAAGACATCGCCAACATGTTTTTTCTCATTGGTCATATGTACAAGTGCTGTAGATGTAGAGTGAGCATCTTTGTAGGCAGGCTGAAACTCAAACCCAAGATTAAAATGGGAGAAATAGTTGAACATTTGAGAAAAAACACAAGTTTTCCCATGAACAGGTAAAATACTAACTGGTCTACTATTGGCACTACAGAAGGCTAATAACAAGAAGTCTTGATATTTTTGGGTACGAGTATCACTTTGGCTATTTTTCCAAGAACTGCTTGTTATTTTTCCACAGTGTCCAAGAGTTTTCTCCCATCATGTAGAAATATTGGACAAAAGGCGAAGTTGCAATTTTTTGCTTTACTAATATGTTTATATATCAGTTTTATTGATTTATTACAACAAAAGGTTAGCACGCTTAAGTTGTCCATTCATCGGAGAGATTGTTTTATTTATTTTTGAATATAAATTACTCAAAACATTTTTTTTAAATAGTCAGTAATATCACCAGGCTTAGTTAAAAACGTGTCATCGATTTCAATAAAGGAAAGTTCATTATTTTTGAGTTTCTTTCCATTACTCTTCCCATTGTGGATTTGATTTGAGTAATATACTTTTTTCTTCGGCTTGTTCATTTTAGTCACCTTATTTCTGAGTTTTACGGTATTTTCTCCACAAACCTGGATCGGCAGAATTTACAGCAGCTTGCTTTGATTCATCACCCTTTCTGCCATAAACAATTTTAGTTGTGAATCAAGCCAAGGTGCTGTGGTCTTTTTCTTTAGGGGTGCAGGTTTATCGGCGACTTTCTGAGGCATTTCTACAAACACAATTAGAGCATTATTGGTCTGTTTTTCTGGATGAATAATATCCCAATTTAGTGCCTTCATCTCAGGGATAAACCTTCCTGGACAAAAGATTTATAAGATCTATGTATAAGACAATTTTAGGCCCAGTCTTAGGTACTCTCACTCTTCTAACCAAGGCCATTACATTATGACCACTAATGCTAACGGGAATATATCCCAATTTAGTGCCTTCATTTCAGGGATAAACCTTCCTGGACAAAAGATTTATAAGATCTACACTACCGTTCAAAAGTTTGGGGTCAACCAAACAATTTTGTGGAATAGCCTTCATTTCTAAGAACAAGAATAGACTGTCGAGTTTCAGATGAAAGTTCTCTTTTTCTGGCCATTTTGAGCGTTTAATTGACCCCACAAATGTGATGCTCCAGAAACTCAATCTGCTCAAAGGAAGGTCAGTTTTGTAGCTTCTGTAACGAGCTAAACTGTTTTCAGATGTGTGACCATGATTGCACAAGGGTTTTCTAATCATCAATTAGCCTTCTGAGCCAATGAGCAAACACATTGTACCATTAGAACACTGGAGTGATAGTTGCTGGAAATGGGCCTCTATACACCTATGTAGATATTGCACCAAAAAGCAGACATTTGCAGCTGGAATAGTCATTTTCCACATTAGCAATGTATAGAGTGTATTTCTTTAAAGTTAAGACTAGTTTAAAGTTATCTTCATTGAAAAGTACAGTGCTTTTCCTTCAAAAATAAGGACATTTCAATGTGACCCCAAACTTTTGAACGGTAGTGTATGTATGAGACAATTTTAGGCCCAGTCTTAGGTACTCTCACTCTTCTAACCAAGGCCATCACATTATGACCACTAATGCTAACGGGAATAGATGTAGTTCTGGAAAAAAGGTCCCACACCATTAGTAAATATGACCAATGCAAGACTTAGAAAATCCTTCTGTGTTGAAAGTAATTCTAGTAGATAGGTGCATCGATAATTTGAGACAAATGACATATGTTCAGAGTAGTGACTATCCTTTCTTTTAAGGCAACCAATCAATGTTCAAATCGCCCAATAGGTATGTTTCTCTGTCAGTCACGTTCGTAAGCATAGAACATATACACTTTATTGCCAAAAGTATTTGGCCACCTGCCTTGACTCACATATGAACTTGAAGTGCCATCCTATTCCTAAACCATAGTGTTCAATATGATGTCAGTCCACCTTTTGCAGCTATTACAGCTTCTACTCTTCTGGGAAGGCTGTCCACAAG
This sequence comes from Entelurus aequoreus, assembly GCF_033978785.1. NCBI lineage: Eukaryota > Metazoa > Chordata > Actinopteri > Syngnathiformes > Syngnathidae > Entelurus > Entelurus aequoreus. Next base: position 6,859,769 of record NC_084754.1, on the reverse strand, counting down.
GTTGCGGAGTGTGTTTATAGGCATTTTCGACCATTCTTCCAAAAGTGCATTGGTGAGGTCACACACTGATGTTCGTCGAGAAGACCTGGCTCTCAGTCTCCGTTCTAATTCATCCCAAAAGGTGTTCTATCGGGTTCAGGTCAGGACTCTGTGCAGGCCAGTCAAGTTCATCCCCACTAGACTCTGTCATCCATGTGTTTATATACCTTGCTTTGTGCACTGGTGCACAGTCATGTTGGAAGAGGAAGGGGCCAGCTCCAAACTGTTCCCACAACGTTGGGAGCATGGAATTGTCCAAAATGTTTTGGTATCCTGGAGCATTCAAAGTTCATTTCACTGTAACTAAAGGGCCAAGCCCAACTCCAGAAAAACAACCCCACACCCTAATTCCTCCTCCACCAAATTTCACACTCAGCACATGCAGTCCGAAATGTGCCGTTCTCCTGGCAACCTCCAAACCCAGACTGGTCCATCAGATTGCCAGATGGAAAAGTGTGATTCAGTCAGTTTACATGGCCTACCACTTTGTGGCTGAGTTGCTGTTGTTCCCAAACTCTTTCCATTTTCTTATAACAAAGCCGACAGTTGACTTTGGAGGGAGGAAATTTCACAACTGGATTTGTTGCACAGGTGGCATCCTCTGACAGTTCCACGCTGGAAATCACTGATGATGTTTGTAGAAATACTCTCCATGCCTAAGTGCCTGATTTTATACACCTGTGGCCGGGCCAAGTGATTAGAACACCTGATTCTGATCATTTGGATGGGTGGCCAAATACTTTTGGCAATATAGTGTATTGTACAGTGGAGCTTGGGGGACTATAACAACAACAGCCAACAATAATTGCTTTTATGTGAGGTAGTTGAATTTGAAGCCAAAGCATTTCAACGGATAAAAACCATGCCTGATGTTAGCAGGGATATAGTTTTACACATAGATAGCTACTCCTCCTCTCTACCTTTTTCTATCCTTTCTAAAAACATTGCAGCCAGTTAAAGATATCTCAGAATCACTAATAGAACTGTCTAAATGAGTCTCAAGCCATAATATTAAAATTGTTAGTGTTGAATAAGTTGGACAGACCCTGAACTTTAAAAGGCAAACTACATATATGTAAATTAGCAATTGGCAAAAAAAAATTCAAGGCAAGTCAAGGTCACTTTTTGTTTGTTTTGTGTCCAGAATAGGAGCAGTAGTTAAATGTGTACTCAGTCTGCACAAGTCATACAGGTTAAGTGTCTGTGGATTTTCGGAGTGACTGATGAGTTTATCACGCTTTAAAAAAGGCGATGTCACCACGCTCTCTCACGGCTCTCTTTTCTTTTTAAACAAACAGCATCAGTGTAGTCCTCACTGATAGAGATCCGAGTTTCTTTAAGATATTTAGCTTTGCACAAGACTTCCAGTTTGTCCTTGAACTTCTGAATCTTCACCATTATAGATCTTGGTCTAATCATCACCATCTTCCCTTTGTTTCCCAGTCTGGTACACCGGCTCAATTTATATTTCTCGTTGTCGATTAAGTTTCTCAGATAGAACACTTTTATTCTTCCTCTCAGGTATGGTATCGTCAGGCGGCTCCTTGATACCATCAAACACCAAATTATTTAGTTGAGTCTGATCTCCGAGGTATTTTATTTTGTCAGTAACAGAGAGAAAACTGTCACACATTTTCATTATTTCAGCCTGTTAGGAGTTATGGTTATCAGCAAGTTTTCCATGTTCACTTTAATGTCATTCACTTCCTTTTGAGCCAACTTAAGGCTGGTTTTGACTTCTTGAAGTTCTCTAGCTAGTGTGTCCAATCTTGTGTTAGATGGATCAGTGGTCCCCAACCACCGGTCCGGAGACAGGTACCGGTCCGTGACGCATTTGTTACTGGGCCGCACAGAAACATGAATTAATTTATAAACTACGACATTTTTTCCAACTTAACTTTCACCTGTCCCACTAAACACACCAATAAGCTTGTTAATAGATGTATACTACCACTCCTTTGTTATAGTACATGGGACAATGCACATTATTGGACATATAAAATGCTAATGTGCCAGATTGTAGCCAAAGGCTGATTTCCATTTGCATTGCCCTGCAGGGTCATTGTATATACAGGGGTTCTTAAACTTTTTGACCTCGGACCCAACTTTTCCACGACAGAGGACCACTCCAATATTAACACTGACTTATTAATCTTACTCTTAATTTTGATTATATTCAATAATTATATCTAACCTACTTACAGTTTACTACCTTGTCAAATGACTTACAAGTATGTGTTAATGCAAGATTATATTATCAATGTAACAAATAAACCTTAGGATTAGGTCAGGCGGATTTGAAAAACAAGTAGTAACCAAATAAACATACACACTATGTTGTGCTAAAATAAATAAACTAAATTATTAATTAATACGTTTCTTAACTGAACTGTCAATAAAATTAAAGTGCAAATGTTAGTCAATACAGTTATAATTTTTGCGCTTGTATCTCCATGACATTAGCGCCACACTTCTGTTTGTTTTATACTGCCACGAGTGGTGGAAAGATTGTATTACAACTGAGTACCGCTGCTGCCTATACGGACCACAGCTGAAAAACACATACAGTACAGGCCAAAAGTTTGGACATACCTTCTCATTCAAAGTGTTTTCTTTATTTTCATGACTATTTACATAGTAGATTGTCACTGAAGGCATCAAAACTATGACACCTGTGAAGTAAAAACCATTTTAGGTGACTACCCCTGAAGCTCATCGAGAGAATGCCAAGAGTGTGCAAAGCAGTCATCAGAGCAAAGGGTGGCTATTTTGAAGAAACTAGAATACAAAACATGTTTTCAGTTATTTCACCTTTTTTTGTTAAGTACATAACTCCACATGTGTTCATTCATAGTTTTGATGCCTTCAGTGACAATCTACAATGTAAATACCGTATTTTTCGGAGTATAAGTCGCTCCGGAGTATAAGTCGCACCGGCCGAAAATGCATAATAAAGAAGGAAAAAAACATATATAAGTCGCACTGGAGTATAAGTCGCATTTTTTGGGGAAATTTATTTGATAAAAGCCAACACCAAGAATAGACATTTGAAAGGCAATTTAAAATAAATAAAGAATAATGAACAACAGGCTGAATAAGTGTACGTTATATGAGGCATAAATAACCAACTGAGAACGTGCCTGGTATGTTAACGTAACATATTATGGTAAGAGTCATTCAAATAACTATAACATATAGAACATGCTATACAATCTGTCACTCCTAATCGCTAAATCCCATGAAATCTTATACGTCTAGTCTCTTACGTGAATGAGCTAAATAATATTATTTGATATTTTACGGTAATGTGTTAATAATTTCACACATAAGTCGCTCCTGAGTATAAGTCGCACTCCCGGCCAAACTATGAAAAAAACTGCGACATATAGTCTGAAAAATACGGTAGTCATGAAAATAAAGAAAACACATTGAATGAGAAGGTGTGTCCAATCTTTTAAAGTTAAAGTTAAAGTACCAATGATTGTCACACACACACTAGGTGTTGCAAAATTCTTCTCTGCATCTGACCCATCACCCTTAAACACCCTGGGAGGTGAGGGGAGCATTGAGCAGCAGCGGTGCCCACGCCCGGGAATCCTTTTTGGTGATTTAACCCCCAATTCCAACCTGTGATGCTGAGTGCCAAGCAGGGAGGTAATGGGTCCCATTTTTATAGTCTTTGGTATGACTCGGCCGGGGTCTGAACTCACAACCTACCGATCTCAGGGCGGACACTCTAGCCTGTACTGTATATTACATTCTAGGGGGTGATCTTAGCCCAACACTGGGCCCCGGCTCTATGGTTAAGAAACACTAGTGTATGCCATCTCTTCACAAAGAGGGCTCCCACTACTTCAGCGTTATAATGAGTTGATTTTTCATGCTCATTTTTTTGGGCTGTTTCTATCTGCCACACGTGGAAAGCCGGTCTGGTAAAATAATGCATACATTAAACCGGTCCCTGGCTGAAAAAAGGTTGGGGAACCCTGTGTTAGATGACTCCAATATCAACTTAACAAAACCTTTAAAGTTGTCTTGTTGTTGCTGTAGTAATGCATTGTTTTGTTAACGTAAAAGTTAACTTTTACATGGTCCTTATTTTGCTTAGTATCAGATATAACTTTAGGAGGCATGCTGGATTACTGCACAGCGGCCGTGCAGGATGATGATGATAGTTGCACAACACAGGAAACGGAAGCTCTCAATATTATTTGCACTGCTCCGCACAGCGCTGAGCAGGTGAGTGCACAATCAGCACACAGCATCCACATTTGAGATGTAGTAGTGCCCCACAGAATCCAGGAGCACAGAATATTTTAGTTCCACAGTCCCCATGTAAAAGCGATCAGTCGCTAACGCGGGAAATGCCACCACGCTGTCCCCAGCAGCAAAGTAGAGCCGCTCCAAACCAGCCCGCCGCCAAGGCAAGTTAGTTGTAGCACTTCCGAGTGCGGGCAGATTGGCCACTGGGGCATCCTTGGTCGCAGTCGGACAGAAATTTGTTGTTGTTACAAAGTTGGATAATCGTGTTAAACATCAAATCATAAGGTTCATGCATTTTGGCATGAGCTTGCACACAGTTTTGGATGCCTCTGTTAAAAATGTTTAAACGTTTTGGATGCCTCTGTTCGTGGGGTTTTGCAGTCTGGCTACATCGAGACGTCAACACGAGGTGGACGTACTTATTTAGATGTTAAGTCAAGCTCTCAGCCAGAGGGGGAGAAGCTCCTCTAACCGTGGCCTTCGCTTATGAACACAGACGTGCGACATGCAGTGACATTAATTCTGCATTTCTTTTGCAATCTGGGAACACCTCCACAATAGAACATCTTGCATACACACTCTAAAAATAAAAGTGATAAGAGTGACTGTGGCGCAAAATGTATGCAACATTTCCACCAAAGCATATCCAATACATATTATCTAGACCAGGGGGGCCCACATGTTTTCTGCAGGCGAGCTACTTTTCAATTGACCAAGTCGAGGGGATCTACCTCATTCATATATATAATTTATATTTATTTATTTATAAAAGAGACGTTTTGTTAACAAGTTAAAGGTGTTTAATGATAATACAAGCATGTTTAACACATAGATTCCTTTCTTTCATGAAGACAAGAATATAAGTTGGTGTATTACCTGATTCTGATGACTTGCATTGATTGGAATCAGACAGTAGTGATGATAACGTCCACATTTTCATGTGGAGGAGAAAAAAAGTCCTCCTTTCTGTCCAATACCACATGAAAGTGGTTGGTTTTTGCCATCTTATTTGTCCACTTGTTTTTAAACACTTTACAAGAAATACATTGGCGGCAAACTCCGTAGTTTGCTAGCTTGTGCACGGCAGCTTTCTATGACTCTTATTTTGTTAGCGCAGGCAGGATGAAGCAGGGCTTTTTATTGTGAAGACAGGATCTGTGCAGTCGGTCTTTGGAGTTTTGACAGCAGGAGCGGCGCGAGAGTCTGTTGAAATAAAAAGTGTTTCTCGCCTTCCTGACGGTCATTTTTTCTTAATAATGATCTCGGGGCAGCCAGTGTCATCTCACAAGACCCTCGGGTGCCGTGAATGTCAATCAAGTGACAAAATTGACATGTTAGTGAAGATTGAGGATTGCTAATTTTTAGGTCTATTTTTTCAATGCCTGACTGGCGATCGACTGACACACCCTCAATGGTCGACCGGTAGCTCGCGATCGACATAATGGCCACCCCTTATCTAGACCACAACAAGTATTTTAAATGTAGATTAATAAAACCTTGAAGCTGACTATTATAATGAGTATTAACTTACATTATTTGCTAAAGAAACAATAGTTTTGTATTATATTCTTTGACCGGCGTCCTAGACCGGTTTCAACTTTGAAGGTTGCACTGTTCTCTTATTTGCAGAGTGATAATATTTACACTGCTTTGCAGTGGGATGAATTACCACGGCATTGAATGCAGCATTATAGCACGGCTCAAAACAAGCAGGAAGCTACAGATAGGCAGCTTTGAGGAAATGAACCGAAGTACATCAATTGGTTGGTTGCTGATGTCATAAAAGTATGTGTGTGAAGCTGCACCCTGGAGGTTTGAGATAATTACAACAGCTGCTTTGGCATTCAGTCGTCTTTCAGTACGATATGCAGCTTTACAGACAACACTCACAAGCAGGATTAATACATCCTCAATGTAGGTGATAATTTGTTTTCATTCTCAATAAAAAAACAAAACAATAAACATGTCAAGACATGAAGCTCACTGGATGCACCTTGAGTACAGTTTGTAGTGGGGAGCAGATACCCATCAGGGCTTTGACGTGAGCGTTAGGGTGGACGAGACGCGGAAGATCTGAGGCAGCATGTTGCTCAGCTGGTAGAACATTTCCTCTGAAATACTCTGTCAACAACAAAGACACACACAAGGCCAGTGAGAAATGAGGATGCAACGATAATAGATTTTGAGAGTGCAGTGTGATTATAGTCTGAGTAATAATCACGATTAATTTCACAAGAAAACATTTATAAAAACACAGACATTCCTTAGACATTTTGATGTGTTATTTATTACTGTTGGAAATAACAGTACAAAAGTGCAACAGTAATAAAACATTATCATTAATAAACACATTAATATTAGACTAAGGGTAATATCTTTATTGATCATGTGGGTATACATTCTAGTGTTGTTGTCATCAACTATTTATTAATTTGTAATAGTCGGTTTAATGTTGTGTTAATAATAAGTGGAATATACATAATTAGATCCCATTGTATGTGCTGTTATTCTACAAGCTACTGTTTAAATTACCTTGCCATGCCTATAGTTTATTCCACACAGACAGGAAGAAGCTATCTCTAACGTTAAATGGTCACTGAATGAAGCCTTTGACAGGAGTACCTGTCGCCGTTTGTTTGTACCAGTGTTTCTTAACCATAAGGCTGGGGCCCATTGTTCTGCTGCGAGCCCAAAACTGTTGTTTCTCAGCTGTGGTCCATATACACTACCGTTCAAAAGTTTGGGGTCACCCAAACTATTTTGTGGAATAGCCTTCATTTCTAAGAACAAGAATAGACTGTCGAGTTTCAGACGAAAGTTCTCTTTTTCTGGCCATTTTGAGCGTTAAATTGACCCCACAAATGTGATGCTCCAGAAACTCAATCTGCTCAAAGGAAGGTCAGTTTTGTAGCTTCTGTAACGAGCTAAACTGTTTTCAGATGTGTGAACATGATTGCACAAGGGTTTTCTAATCATCAATTAGCCTTCTGAGCCAATGAGCAAACACATTGTACCATTAGAACACTGGAGTGATAGTTGCTGGAAATGGGCCTCTATACACCTATGTAGATATTGCACCAAAAACCCGACATTTGCAGCTAGAATAGTCATTTACCACATTAGCAATGTATAGAGTGTATTTCTTTAAAGTTAAGACTAGTTTAAAGTTATCTTCATTGAAAAGTACAGTGCTTTTCCTTCAAAAATAAGGACATTTCAATGTGACCCCAAACTTTTGAACGGTAGTGTAGGCCGCAGCGGCACATCAGTTGTAATACACCTCTCCACCACTTGTGGCAGTAATGACAATTTCAAACAGACAGGAAAAAGTCCGGAGCTAAATTCATAAGGAAGTTTATTCGCAAAGATTATGACTAAAGTGGTGAAGCTGTATTTCCATTTGCACTTCTATTTATTGACAGTTTAGTTAAAAACATATATATTATTAATTTAGTTAGAATGTATTAATTTTAGCACTGTGTAAATTGTATTCTTTTGCAGTATTTAACTTTTATTGATTAGTTTTTGGGGTTTTTTAAGCCTTGATAATAATCTTTGTGATTAACACGTGGTTTCACATCATTTGACATGGATTTTAAACTGTAAGTAGGTTAGATATAATTATTATATATGATTGAAATCAAGACTAAGATGACCAATTCAGTGTTAATGCATGAGTGGGCCTCAGGCTGCCCTGAAAAGTTGGGCCCAGAGGTCAAAATGGTAAAGAACCCCTGGTTTACACTGAACTGACTCAATGTTAAGCTACTGACTGTAAGTGACAACTTTTACTTTGGCGTGTAAAGCTGCACCATACTGGATGTATTAAGACTCATAAGCTGCAACGTTGGCAGGTTTTGCACATGGGTGAACTCCCTGGTTATTTTTTAAGTATCCAAAATTTCCTACACGGCCAACTTCAGCTTTTTTCTGGGGGTGAGAGCAGTTTGGTTCTTTGTCCTAATGCCATTTTTAATATACTAGCATGTCTCTTGATAAGCGCTTTTAAGTAATACACAAAACTGCATCATCATATTCAGCGATTGGTGATAACAGCCTTGTGAAATTGGAGTCAAGAGGATGCTGAATGATCTATGTTAGCTACAACACACGGGATTGAGCGTCACGCCAAGCATGGCCACCAGTCAAAGGAGAATGTTAAGTATTGAATGGTGCACACAAACACAGACTCCACCGCACACCAACACAAAGCATATATATAGCCTCTTTAAATGCAACAATGTTGTTTCAGAGCAGCTATTTTCATTGCTGCCCGAGCAGGGAGCTGACAGGAAGCTGATTCAGTCAGAGCTTTTGATGCCGCCGGTTTTATCGTCTTTTGGTGTCAACGAGGCGACATGCTCTAGGCTCAGCTGTCTGCTGAATCTCACAGTCCATAGGTATAAACATTCCGCAAAGCCCCGGAATAAAACGTCATGAGGCAAGCAGGCCCAAGTGGGTTTTTGAGCCAAATGATGTGGAAACACCGCAACCTTCTAGGGACAGTTTTCTGTTAAAACGTAACAATAGAGGTGGATTTCAAAGTAAATTTACTGCAGTAAGAACAGCTGCGTTTAAATCCTGATGCCTCGCACACATGTTTGGGGATGAGTGTCTAAGCTGACATTTATCACACTGTGTAAACACAGACAACACAAACGAAGGCTCTCTAATCTATGATTCAGGGCGAGCTTTTCAAACAATTCCATTCAAAAAGGTATGTGCCGCCAAGCCGGGTGCGCCTTTAGTACACATTTTGGTTAAACTAACAGAGCTTTTGTGACAGCAAATGACTACAAGGGATTTACTTCTGCCAGGTTCACATTTGTTGTATTATATCATTGCTGTGATTACACGACGAAGCTTGGATTTATGGAACTTTAAGTCATGGTTTCTACACTGCATCTGCATGTGATCAAGAGATTGCAATTTTGTAATTTGTGTATATAGCAATTTTGCTATATACACGATGTATATACATACATATATATATATATGTGTTTATATATATATATACAGTATATATATATATATATATATATATATATATATATATACACACATATACAGTATATGTATGTATATATTTATTTATATATATGTGTATGTATATATTAGGGCTGCAACAACTAATCGATTAAATCGATTAAAATCGATTACAAAAATAGTTGCCGATTAATTTAGTCATCGATTCGTTGGATCTATGTTATGCGGATGCGCAGAGGCTTTAAAAATTTTTTATTTATTTATTTTTTTTTTTAAATAAATCTTTATTTATAAACTGCAACATTTACAAACAGCTGAGAAACAATAATCAAAATAAGTATGGTGCCAGTATGCTGTTTTTTTAAAAATAAAATGCTGGAAAGGATAGAAATGTAGTTTGTCTCTTTTATCCGATTATTCATCGATTAATCGAAATAATAATCGACAGATTAATCGATTATCAAATTAATCGTTAGTTGCAGCCCTAATATATATATATATATATATATATATATATATATATATATATATATATATATATATATACATATGTATATATATACATATATATGTGTATATATATACTGTATATACACACATACATGCATATATATATATATATATACCTACGTATATCTATATGTATATAAATGTACAGTATACATAAACATATACACACATATGTATACATACATATACACACATATATGTATACATATATAGACATTTACATATATATACATATACACATATATACACATACATATATATATATATATATATATATATACATATATACATATGGCGATTTTATTTTTTACAGTGCTTTCAAATGACTAAGTTTTTTTTTAATCAAATCACAGGGTGCTTGGTATTAATTTCGATTAATCCTGATGAAATTTGATTCATTGGTAATCTTTATTAATGACTTTGGACACCGCAGCATTGAGTAGATGGTTGTGTGACAGTTAAAAGAGACAACACAGGCACATGTCACCTTTGGCACAAGGAACTGCACAGTGCGTGATATGCCTCCATCCCACGACGCCATCTCCATCATGAAACCTGCCAATAAAAGGACAATTAACGAGTGGCCAACCCACATGCACATGATCCAATAATCATGTGCATGTAAAATACAGAGCTGTGAGGTAATGACACCTTACTGAAAATAATAATACAGATGAAAAGAAAATGCGTGGGTTCCCCTTTAAAAAGAAAAAAAGTTTTGATTTTAAGAGTGAGCAAGAGACTGGTTGGTTCAGGCAGGAGATTAGTTTGAGTTTGTACTATTGTTACTCGACAAAAAAAATTGGTACACTACCGTTCAAAATTTTGGGGTAACCCAAACAATTTTGTGGAATAGCCTTCATTTCTAAGAACAAGAATAGACTGTCGAGTTTCAGATGAAAGTTCTCTTTTTCTGGCCATTTTGAGCGTTTAATTGACCCCACAAATGTGATGCTCCAGAAACTCAATCTGCTCGAAGGAAGGTCAGTTTTGTAGCTTCTGTAACGAGCTAAACTGTTTTCAGATGTGTGAACATGATTGCACAAGGGTTTTCTAATCATCAATTAGCCTTCTGAGCCAATGAGCAAACGCATTGTACCATTAGAACACTGGAGTGATAGTTGCTGGAAATTGGCCTCTATACACCTATGTAGATATTGCACCAAAAACCAGACATTTGCAGCTAGAATAGTCATTTACCACATTAGCAATGTATAGAGTGTATTTCTTTAAAGTTAAGACTAGTTTAAAGTTATCTTCATTGAAAAGTACAGCGCTTTTCCTTCAAAAATAAGGACATTTCAATGTGACCCCAAACTTTTGAACGGTAGTGTATATAATCATAATAGTTTAGTTAATTATTATTAATGGGCAAACGGTCAAAATAGCCCCTGAGCCGCACTTGAGAAAGCCCTCCAGTCTCTAATTAGTTGCCCTCAGCTTCCTCTTGGATAAAATGTCTTCTTACCACAGCTGGCTCTAGGCTTTGTGTGGCCCCATTTTGGTCTTTGATGTTTATCATTATTACTATTAGATTCCTGGAGCCCCACAACCCCACCCTAAACCTAACACCATACCCTTACATACACACCCTTAGTATGTTTACATGCACTAAATAAATCAAGCTTCCTTGAACGCACCACAATTATGTGCTATGGGATGCAAAAGTAAAACATAGACATAACTTTTTCTGATGCTGCCACAAATAGATTTATTATATTTTTATATTGCTTCTATTACCTCATCGTGGTTCCAAATGTTAATGCTGTGCGTGAATGCATAAATGGTACCTTTAAAGATGGTATGACGTCTGTGTCGAGTGAACAGTTAAGTGTTCCATGCTGGGTTTGCCGCAACAAGAAGGAACCATTTTGCATTTTTGCAAGGGGGTGTAGGTTGTGTTACACATGAACATCTTTTTATTGAACTTTGACTGGAAGATTTATTTTATCCGGTCTGTGTTGGCCCTGGTATGAGGGGGATACTTGTCCGGGGTGTATCCTGCCTTCCGCCCGAAAGCAGTCCCCGAAGGGAGACAAGCAGTAAAAAATGAATGGATGGATGAATGAACTTTTACAACCTATTTTATAACTGACTGATTTAAATGAAAGAAAATAATATTAAAATATTTCCTAAGCCTGTACCATGATCATTGTGACGTGTTTATGTGACAGGCCAGCCCTGCTTCTTACCATGGCCGCTAAGCACATGCCAAGAAAGAAATAGAGGAGATCCTTTTCCATTGTTGTCTTGTTACAACTTATGACTAATGTGTTTAACGCAACGTGATTTTTACAGTTTCACCAAAATGATCACAATGTTTTTTAAAGTAGAAAACTGATTGTGCCAAATCCGATTGCGTCAAGTCTAGCTGGACTGAGCGATCATTAGTGTGTAGTGGAAAAGCTGGATCGTCTAAATGAATTTAATAACAAACACATACAATACAGGCCAAAAGTTTGGACACACCTTCTCCTCATTCAATGCGTTTTCTTTATTTTCATGACTATTTACATTGTAGATTGTCACTGAAGGCATCAAAACTATGAATGAACACATGTGGAGTTATGTACTTAACAAAAAAGGTGAAATAACTGAAAACATGTTCTAGTTTCTTCAAAATAGCCACCCTTTTCTCTGATTACTGTTTTGCACACTCTTGGCATTCTGTCGATGAGCTTAAAGAGGCATTAAAACTAAAAAAATGGGTTTCACTTCACATCGAGAGAATGCCAAGAGTGTGCAAAGCAGTAATCAGAGCAAAGGGTGGCTATTTTGAAAAAAAACTAGAATATAAAACATGTTTCAGTTATTTCACCTTTTTTTGTTAAGTACATAACTCCACATGTGTTCATTCATAGTTTTGATGCCTTCAGTGACAATCTACAATGTAAATAGTCATGAAAATAAAGAAAAGGCATTGAATGAGAAGTTGTGTTCAAACTTTTGGCCTGTACTGTAAATACAATGTTTTAATTTTAGAAATTGCTGTTGTATTTTTTAAACCATACTGTAATTGTTTAATTTACCGTATACATGCATATTTCATTATCAAGAGTTGTAATCTAAATGCGCCAAATATGTGGTATTATTTTGATATTTAAAGATGCTTTTATTTTGAAGTGACATTTACCGGAAGTGTTGCTGTGCTGCTATCCCACTTTGGTTCAGTTGACACAGCAGAAAAGACAAACTTTCCAGCTACGTTTACAGCTGTCCAATTACTTCATATAGCATGCAGCCAACAAGGTAAACTACTTTATGTTACTTATATCTTTATTTTATACTATTTGTGTTATGCCGTGCATGTCAAATGTAAAAAACAATACTTATTTAGCTGAGACTGTCATTACTGTTTTACTTAATTTGAATGGTGGATTTGAAGAATAAATAAAGCCACTTGTGTCTGTACGTGCTTGGAGGGAGGAACACATACCTTTCACACATTTGAACACCAGCTCAGCTCTCTTCAAACACCAGGGTATGGTCATCTCCTGTCAGGAAAGGACAAAACACACATGAATTCACAAGTAAAACAGGATTAATGTCTCTTAATCATATGAGGAAAGTGAATAATTTCATGTTTTGAGTACATTAGGTCAGACGAAGACTGAAATATTAATAAAATGTTTAATGTATCCTAACTATGTGAATAATTTTGATTATGTTCTAAATCGAGAAGAGTGGTTGAAAGAGCAATTAGGGCAACCATAGTTGACTTGAGTACATTTCCCCAAGGTGTCAGTTATTATTAACCAGCAGGGGTAAGAATCGTACTAATTACATGACACAGACATGAGCGAGCATACTGTCGGCGTTGACTTTGTGGAGGAATTCCGTCTGCCAATGTCATAATTATGATCGTAATTGCTGCTCATTAATTCAGTCATGGGTGAGCTGTAGCCCATACAAGCTGCCTGTGGGGAAAGGGGTGGAGTACACCATTGATGTGTCACCCGTCAATCACAACACATGCAGACAAACTACCATTCACACATAGTTTTGCACTAAGCCTCCTAAAGCTAACAAGCATTTTTTGGATTATCATTTATTGTATTATGCAGTGTAGCGGTTATATCAACAACTGATAGGGGGTGTCATTTCACTAATGATATGACACATCTATGTTGGCGTGCTAGGCTCACGTCCACTTTTTCCAAGCGTGCTGGGGCCATCGAAGTGTACCAAGCTTGCATACAGACTACAGCTTGGATTATGCTAAAGCAGGGGTGTCAAACTTTTAGCTCAGGGGCCGCGTGGAGGAAAAGCTGTGCACACGCGGGCCGGACTATTAAAATCATGGCATTAAAACTAAAAAATAAAGACAACTTCAGATTGTTTTCTTTGTCTTACTTTGGTCAAAAATAGAACAAACCCATTCTGAAAATATTACAATAAAAATATAGAAAAAAAATACCGGCAGCGGTAAAGTTTAGATCCATGAAGGAGAGAAGAAAGTGAATGAATGTTTATAAGTGAATACATTTAAAATGTTTTCTTTTGTATTATTTTTTTTAATGTTTTAAAGGCCTACTGAAAGCCACTACTACCGACCACGCAGTCTGATAGTTTATATATCAATGATGAAATCTTAACATTGCAACACATGCCAATACGGCCGGGTTAGCTTATAAAGTGCAATTTTAAAGTTCCTGCCACACTTCCGGTTGAAAAACTCCTTTGGATATGATTTATGCGCGTGACGTCACAAAATCCACGGAAGTGGTTGGACCCCATCTGACCCGATATAAAAACCTCTTGTTTTCTTCGACAAAATTCCACAGTATTCTGGACATCTGTGTTGGTGAATCTTTTGCAATTTGTTTAATGAACAATGGAGGCTGCAAAGAAGAACGTTGTAGGTGGGATCGATCGGTGTATTAGCGGCTAAGTACAATACTTACAGCAACACAACAAGGACTACTTACTACGCCTAGCCGATGCTTGCCGCCAAACCCACGGATGAAGTCCTTCGTCGCGCCGTCGATCGCTGGAACGCAGGTGAGCACGGCTGTTGATGGGAAGATGAGGGCTGGCTGCCGTAGGTGGAGCGCTAATGTTTTTATCATAGTTCTGTGAGGTCCGGTTGCTAAGTTGCTAAATTAGCCTTAGCGTCGTTAGCAACAGCATTGTTAAGGCTGAGAATTTTTAACCGTGTAGTTACATGTACATGGTTTAATAGTGAATTAGTGAAGTGAATTACATTTATATAGCGCTTTTTCTCAAGTGACTCAAAGCGCTTTACATAGTGAAACCCAATATCTAAGTTACATTCAAACCAGTGTGGGTGGCACTGGGAGCAGGTGGGTAAAGTGTCTTGCCCAAGGACACAACGGCAGTGACTAGGATGGCGGAAGCGGGGATCGAACCTGCAACCCTCAAGTTGCTGGCACGGCCGCTCTACCAACCGAGCTATACCGCCCCGAATAGTATTGTTGATCTTCTGTCTATCCTTCCAGTCAGGGGTTTATTTATTTTGTTTCTATCTTCATTTGAGAATGATGCTATCCCATTAGCTCAGTAGCTAAGTGTGTCACCGATGTATTGTCGTGGAGATAAAAGTCACTTTAAATGTCCATTTCGCGTTCTCGACTCTCATTTTCAAGAGGATACAGTATCCGAGGTGGTTTAAAATACAAATCCGTGATCCACAATAGAAAAAGGAGAGAGTGTGGAATCCAATGAGCCAGCTTGTACCTAAGTTACGGTCAGAGCGAAAAAAGATACGTCCTGCACTGCCTCTCTAGTCCTTCACTGTAACGTTCCTCATCTACGAATCTTTCATCCTCGCTCAAATTAATGGGGTAATCGTCGCTTTGTCGCTCCGAATCTCTCTCGCTCCATTGTAAACAAAGGAAAATTGTGAGGAATATTACCTCCTGTGGCGTCACGCTACTTCCGGTACAGGCAAAGCTTTTTTTATCAGCGAGCAAAAGTTGCGAACTTTATCGTCGATTTTCTCTACTAAAATCTTTCAGCAAAAATATGGCAATATCGCGAAATGATCAAGTATGACACATAGAATGGATCTGCTATTCCCGTTTATATAAAAAAAATTCATTTCAGTAGGCCTTTAAGTTTATGACAACCTTTTTCCAAAACACAATATAGAATGTGAGATATAACAAAATAATGTTTACATTTAACATTTGTTTTCAAAACGGTTACAAAAAAGTGGGACCCCAAAAATTTACTGTGGGACCCCATTTTTATGACTTGATGGGGTCCCCGGGACCAACAATGATGGAGTATGGAAGCGTGCAAAACAGTTGTTTATTACGCTCAATATTTTGCTGTACGAAATCCAAGATAGTACATATGGTAAAAAGTATAAGGTAAAAAAAGCCTAGTGATGACTTTAGAAAACATGTTTATGGTACTTGCAGTTTCGATTACCTCTGACATGTCGTGCACCAGCAGCAGCGGAACAGTGATGGTGGTGACATCATGAGTGCAGCAGACTTTCAGAATGTTTCTCAGGCCCATGATGGCCGGGTCCCTGGCCGTGATGTTCCCTGAACGCACGTTGTCGTCCACACACAGGTGGAAGACAACTTGGACCTCGGACAGGTTGGAATGCCGCGAGACGTAGAACTCGCCTTGACGAATGGACAGCAGTGTGTGAGAGGAATGATAAAGTTTGGTCAGAAAGTGGCACAACTGAAAAAAATCAACACGAATTACCTGGTGATATATTTGACGGATTTCTTTCTACATTTTTACTTTTGTCATCGCTTCCATTCTTTGAGATTTCTGCAAGGACACAGATATGAGGACAAGGATTTAAGTCAACAGATTTCACCAATAAAACACAAATGAAGCACTTTTTTTTAGTTTTCAATAATATACATGCTTGCATTTTTGAGCTTGTCGTAACCTCAAGATGCAGAGACAGCAGGTGACATGCAGGTAAGAAAAAGCTTAAATAAACTGGGAAAAATAACAAAAGTTAGCAAACAGCAGTTTAGTGCAGACTGCAGAGCATGTAGCGGCAGCAAGGTACTGCAGCACAAACGCAAACATTCGCCATGTCCCAATTGGGCGGCCGCTTCCTTTGCAGTGTGCATGTGTGAGGTGCTGACATTGTAGAGTGCAAGGGCTATTCCAATTCGAAAAAGCTCCAAGAGTTCTTTGAATCCGGTCGACAGATATGTCAAACATGTTGAGGATCCTTTGCAACAGTCCATATCCCAAGATTTTCTGCGTCCCCAGCTCTGAAAAAATATTTTCAACATGGTGGCGCTATGCGGAGAGGAATGAGCGACTTTAAAATGTAAGTGTAGCTTTATAATTTCCTTTAAATAATCTAAAACCAGACATCTAAAGCTTGGCGTGACAGTAGAACTTTTAATTTGTGTTAAAAAAATGAGACCTCGATTATCGTAATGTTGAGCGACCTCCATGCTGTGCGTTGCTCTTTTCACCCTGAGATATAGCCTCATAGCGGGCTTTGCAGACAACGACATGCATGGAGCTTTTTTCAGCGTTTGGAAGTAAAGCCTTACATATTCTTTCAATTACTAGATCTAAAAAGGTAGAAGTATGTCTTATAGGGTTGATACCAATATTTTGGTACCGGTACCAAAATGTATTTTGATACTTTTCTAAATAAAGGGGACCACAAAAAATAGCAAAAGCTTTATTTTAACAAAAAAATCGTACGGTACATTAAAAATGTGTTTCTTATTGCAATCAAAGAACCATTTTGTCCTTAAATAAAATAGTGAACATACTAGACAACTTGTCTTTTAGTAGTAAGCAAACAAAGGCTCCTAATTAGTCTGCTGACATATGCAGTAACATTTTGTGTCATTTCTCATTCTATTATTTTTGCCAAAATTATTAAAGACAAGCTGTAAAAATGGATTATTAATCCACTTGTTCCTTTACTGTTAATATCTGCTTATTTTCTGTTTTAAAATATTCTATCTACACTTTTGTTCAAATGTAATAAACATTTCTGTTGTTTGATACTTTACATTAGTTTTGGATGAAACCACTACTTTGTATCGATCCGATACCAAGTAGTTACAGGATCATACATTGGTCATATTCAAAGTCCTCATGGGTCCAGGGATGTATTTCCTAAGTGTATAAATATAATATGATTTTTTTTTTAAAAAGGAGAAAAGATTTTGTGAGGATAAAAAATATACATGTAATCATAGTAGTATCGACTAGATACACTGTTGAACTTGGTATCATTACAGTGGATGTCAGGTGTAGAGCCACCCACGGCATTTGTTTACATTCAAGCGCGCTAGCTTTTGTTCGCGGTGACGCCGGTGAGCTATTGTATCCTCCTACGGTGTGTGGGGAATAGAGATGCGCGGATAGGCAATTACTTCATCCGCATCCGCATCACAAAAGTCGTCATCCACCCGCCATCCAACCGAACTAACATTTTATCAAAGCCACAACCGCCCGCCACCCGCTCGTTGTTATATATATAATATAGACCAGGGGTCGCACCCTTACAGCAATAATTAGAGCGTGCTGTGATGGTACTGCCTTTATTACCCTCTACAACATGTACAGACAGCGTGTCAGCCCAGTCACATGTGTGCGGCTTCTGCTTGCACACGTAAGTGACAGCAAGGCATACTTGGTCCACAGCCATACAGGTGGCCGTATAAAACAACTTTAACACTCTTAATATGTGCCACACTGTGAACCCACACCAAACAAGAATGACAAACACATTTCGGGAGAACATCCGCACCATGAGACAACATAAACACAACAGAACAAATACCCAGAACACCTTGCAGTCCTAACTCTTCCTGGCTGAAATATACACCCCCGTTACAACCAAACCCCGCCCCCCCTACACTGCGCCCCCACACATCAACCCCCCCACCCTCCACCCCCCTCCGTGCGTCGGTTGAGGTGGGCGGGGGGCGGGGTTTGGTGGTAGCGGGGTGTATATTTCAGCCAGGAAGAGTTAGGGCTGCAAGGTGTTCTGGGTATTTGTTCTGTTGTGTTTATGTTGTCTAAAGGTGCGGATGTTCTCCTGAAATGTGTTTGTCATTCTTGTTTGGTGTGGGTTCACAGTGTGGCACATATTAAGAGTGTTAAAGTTGTTTTATACGGCCACCGTCAGTGTAACCTGTATGGCTGTGGACCAAGTATGCCTTGCTGTCACTTACGTGTGCAAGCAGATGCTGCGTACAACATGTGGCTGGGCTAGCACGCTGGCTGTACATGTTGTAGAGGGTGATAAAGGCAGTACCAACACGGCACGCCCTTATTATTGTTGATTGGGTGAAAATCAGCAGATATTCGAGACTTGGTTCAACCGCCACCCGCCCGAATCTAATTAAAATCTATTTTTTTCGTCATGCATCCGTCCGACCCGCGGACTGTCCGCGGACTCCGCGGTTGTGTCCGCAAACCGCGCATCTCTAGTAGGGAAGCATTTTTAGCTATTCCTCGTCCTGCAGGGATGATACTTGTAAGAAACCAATTGTATTCGTCGCCATGGAGGCGGGGATTAGTGATTTAGAAGTAGCTAAAACACTGCCGATTGCAGATAGATGTTCGCTGCTAGCTAGTTAGCCATGTCTTAAAGCACCTCTTCCTGAGGGCGTTTCAGTGTTATAACTTCACCTTTATCTTTACTTTTTAGGTCAAAATGCGTCTGCTTGTAAGTAGACGCTGCCGAACGTGCTCCTCTGCTCGTAAAACCAGCAATGTCATGACGTGATGGCGTGCCGTCATACCCGTTGGGAACCGGTACTTTTCAAACAGAGTATAGTACCGTTTTTGATTCATTAGTACCGTGATACTAGTACCGGTATACCGTACAACCCTAATGTCTTATTAGGTGTCTTATTAATGAGTGAATGGAATAGTTGATCATACGTTAACTATTTTTGCAATATACTGTAGATTGCTTTCATACATAGACCGAGATTAGTTATTGTTTGTGAGCATCATGTACATTTATATTTTATTGGAAAATGTTCACTTTTATATGCGTTTTAACTCACTGTTGTGATCTTGTGTTCACCTTCAAGGAGGAAATGGACTCAAGGCTATTTAAAGGACAACAGGGCTAAAATGAACCGCTTAATTGTAGTGACAAAAGGTTAATTAAACTACATTTAATTTAATTACAAGAATAGTCTAGGCTTTTACATAAGACATCTATATTTAGAAATGACATCAAACACCTCTTTAGAAATAATATATGAGTAGTACTGTGTGATTCCCACAGGAAAGACCACGTAGGTCTTTCTGGGACATCATTTGGATTGTTTTTAGCGTGTTTCAGAGGGTACATGTCAAACTACATTGTCAAGTGACTTTGCAAAGCCAACGGCTGACTGACTGACACTCTAGTTATAAAAGTAACCATCATACAATTAACACTCCATTAACTATTTAATAACTATTAATTAGGAATAATCTATTTTAAATGATTTACTTGGTATATAGAGAGAACCATGGTCCTTCCAGGTAAGAATTAATTAATGCATAATAATACATAAAAAATTAAGATCAATTCACAAAAAACAAAGGTCATGCGTATCAATAACAAGAACAATACACCGATAACAATGGACCATAATCAATTAGAGGAGGTAGTCAGTTTTACATACTTGGGGAGCATAATCAGTGTAGATGGAGGGGCAGATGAAGATGTCAAATCCAGAATAGGGAAAGCAAGAACATCATTCAACAAAATATGGAGAGCAAAAAACATTTCTCTCAAAACCAAACTGAAAATCTTTAACTCAAATGTCAAATCCATCCTGCTGTACGGATCAGAAACATGGAAAACCACCAATAGCATACTCACTAAACTACAGACATTCATAAACCGTTGCCTCCGTCGGGTCCTAGGAGTCTACTAGCCAGACACCATCACCAATGCCAACCTGTGGGAACTCACCAAACAAGAACCAGTGGAACTGCAAATCAGGAGAAGGAAGTGGAGCTGGATAGGCTACACACTCAGAAAACCCAATAAATCAATCACCAAACAGGCACTAACATTGAACCCACAGGGAAAAAGAAACAGAGGGAGACCAACAACAACCTGGAGAAGGAGCACGGAACAGGAGATCAGGGCTGAGGGGCTGTCATGGCAACAACTCGACCGCAGGGCACAAGACCGGAATGGATGGAAGGCTTTCGTCTGCGGCCTATGTTCCTCAGGTGATACTAAGGCCTAAGTAAGTAAGTAAGTAACTATTTAATAACTATTAATTAGGAATAATATATTTTAAATGATTTTACTTGGTATATAAAGAGAACCATGGTCCTTTCAGGTAAGAATGAATTAATGCATAATAATACATAAAAAATTCAATACATAGAGTCCTAATCCTAGATATCCTAACAAGTTCTTATTCCTGAAGTCTACAGTAAACAGTATGCAATAAAAATAATAAAGTTGACCTGAGTGCTTTACAAATTTGGTAAGAAGTTATTAAGTAATTAAAGAGTTCAATGTATTATGTTTAAAAATACTACATACTGAGCTGACGATAAATCTACCGACAGCAACACACATATAGTTACGAAGGCTAAACCTATTCACATCACTCTAGCCGCGGCCAGAGGACTCTCTCCAGGGCACACGCTTCCTGGACCGCAAAAGGTAAACCTAAATAGACTCAATTAACCAATAGAAAACAGGTGCGCTGGCAAGTAACTAAACAGAAAGTGAAGGTGCAGCAAAACAAGGAATCCAACAGGAAGTACTACCAAAACAAAATCACCAGTACGAGGAAAACAAAGAACAAAATCCAAACTGTCATGTGGGATCACGACAATGCAAGCTCAAAAACGTCTTACCGGGTTGTTCTTTTTGCTTGCTGCTCCGCTGCGCTCGAGCATAGAGCACCACCTGCTGCACCTCCTCCAGCTGTTGCTCCATAGCAGGAAAGTGGAAGTCTGTGCACTCCTTTGCAACCGTTGCAAAATCTAGGTCAACAAGGTGATAAAACAGTCATTCCATGATACACTGGGCCATGTTGGTGCCTAAATAGGACGATTATCGCTACATCATTATCAGGGGAGGGTCAATTAAATAATCCCAGCTAAAAACTTATCAGCAATGTAAAGACAAACTGATATATACAGCGTCTATGGTCCATTCCCCTAATTGGTGCCAGTTGCGTGTCTAAGAAAAAAAATGTATGAATGCATGATCAAATTACCAGTAAAATATATATTTTTATTAAGTGTCCCGTTCATTCATTTGATTACAAAAAGGAAGGAATACAATTTAAAATATTAATTGAAACTATCCTGATCACTGGAAAAATAATATTTGTTGCCTGTCTTTAAATTAGACTTAAACATGATCCTTCAGAAATATTGTATTTTATACATATTTGTGTTACTCCTTATCCCAACTACACTTTAAAAATTGTTTTTTAAACACAATGAACTTAGTCATTTCCCTCAGTCCTGTAAGCCGAACACACGTTACTTACTACCTCTAAAAAATGATGCATATTCCAAAAGTCACATGGTCCATAGGAAGTTGCATCATTCCGATTCTCTCCAGGCCATTTGAAAGGCCAAAAGTAAAATGGAAGCTCAGTCCTTTTACCTTTTTCTTTTTTACATTACTTTAAAATACTATTTTTGTATCACTGTAATGTGACATGCTCTTACAAGTAGTAAAAATGGAATGTGGCTAATGTTATGCTCAAACTCGCATCTTACTTTCAGTCTTGTTACTTAAATGAGTCATCTTTGGCTTAAGAACCTTGTACAAAAGGGAAATAAACTTGTCTGAGATGGGCCAATACACATTTGGAGTACAGTGGTACTTCAACTTAAAGGGGAACTGCAGTTTTTTGGAATTTTGACTATCGTTCACAGTTATTATGAAAGACATCACAACAGATAGATTTTTTTTTAATGCATTCTAACTTGCAAATAATAGTACATAAAAGTCCGCTTACAGCATAGCCAATGGGAGCTCATCTATTTTGCCCATAAAATCTAATAAATACCCATACAAAAAGCGCCAACAATACTCCATTTACATTTTGTGACTTGAATATTAACCAAGTATTAGTGATATTGTTATTATAAGCGCTAACGCAGACACACTATTCGTAGCGGTGCCGTGATCACTTTCGTGTGTGTCTATATTTACATCATCGAGTGGTCAGCTGCTTCCTCGCTTCCTTGCTCCCTGTAAGTTTATTCTAGATCATAAATCATGTATCTCACCTGGACAGAAGACGTCTGAGTAGGTAATCCGACAAGTTGGTACACTTTGACAGCCATTTAGGGCCCGGAAATGGCGAGAAAGACACGAAAAGACACTTGTCCTGTTTCTTATCCTGTTTCTTCGTGAGGATTATGAGACATTCTTCATCTTAATGGGAATTATATGAACATCCCAACAGTCTGCATCCTAATGACAGCAAACATTGTACAGTAAGTGATGTTTTATTATGTTTGTTGTCTCTCATGAAGTCTGCACTGAGTAATATTCAGTGATGAAGAAAAGAAAAAAAAGCAAACATTGTGATGCATTTTTTAAATTAATGCGCCACGTATGCTTAAAATGATCAATGTACGTAAATATTAAATGTTGTTATAAATGTACCCAGTACTACATTACATACTTTCATCACGTATATAAAACCTCAATGGAGGTGTTTGGATGTTTTTTTAAGGGCTTTAAAGGCGGAATGGCGCGGCTCCCACAGCTCCATTATAACCAAACTTTTGATCGCATTTATTCAATATTTAGAAAGCAAAAAATGTAAAATAACATCCATCGTCTTGTCTCTCATAATGATTGTGAACGATAGGCAAAATTCCAAAAAAAATGCAGTTCTCCTTTAAGAGCGCCCCCACTTAAGTGTTTTGAGATAAGAGCTGTCTCTCGGTTAGTTTTTAAGCTTTAAGTTGGAAACCAAAATTTTAGTTTTAAGGGTCCCCGCCATTAGTTGGCATAGCAAATGTTACAGTGAACCCCGTAAGTTCCACCTATAAACATCTGGTCTTACTACCTAGCATTAGCTTTTGGCTAGAGATGGACATAACTTTCTTTTCCAACAACTGGAAGAAAAAAGGGAGTCTGAAGGAGAGTACTGAGAAAAAGAAGTGGATGATATAAATCGAATTAAAAAAATAAATAATCAAAAACATGCCCGAATGTGTCGCCAACTTTGCAAAGCAATTCAAGTGTATCACTGCTTAATGCAACATAAAATGCGAAGGCCAATACATTTAAAAAAAACATCTAAACAGCGGACATTCATCCATGAAATTATGGAGAAGCTGTTGATAGTGTGTTTGACGGAGAAGCGGCTGGAATGAGATACTGTAGAATGCTGTACAATATTATGACATCACTTCAAAAAAATGCTGTAGTTGTTTTAGTAGTACATTCTACGGTATTGTTTTATACAATATTTCTTATCAATAAAGTTGATTTTTATTTTGAAAAGGCATGTTACATGTTAAAATTGTGCTGTTTTAAGGGGGCCAGGCACCAGTTTAATTGATAAATTTTAATTAATTCCAATGGGAGACGTTAATTTGAGATACAAGTGTTTTGAGTTAAAAGCTCTGTCAGTTAAGCTTGCAAGTTAGGGTACTACTGTTCAATATGTGTATTATTTAAATTTAGAGTGACAGTTAAAAAAAGGCATATGCAAGAAATATTTATGTTTATATGGAGCGCATTACAACAAGTAAACAGCAGGTTCGGTGAAATGACCCCTACATAATGTACAGTATATGAAATGAGCCCTATATAATGTACAGTACATGCAATCTAACCTCTCTTGATGCCACTGAAGGAGTTGACTCTGTTGTCAACCAACAGAACCAGACCACAGAGTGAAGATGAATAGAGCGAAAGGGCCGTTTGTAGGCGCCGCAGCTTTGCTCCGCCGCTGCCGTGATGTCTGTGCTTACAAAAGTCCAACACATCAGCCCGGACCAGTCGCAGGTTATGCATTGTCTTCAACTGGGCTCCTGAAAACAAGGTGAGAAAAAAATATATATTGTAACTTGGTTTTTTTTCAAAATATTAAGAATGATTTTTATGTATAAATACTGAGCAATGACAGCTAAATATGGTGAGTAGTTGATTCATTTGGTAAGTGATTTTCTATACAGTTTATGGTCACGGCTGAGCTATCCCAGCTGACTTTGGGCGAGAGGTAAGGAACACCCTGGACTGGTTACATATACTGCATATAAGCAACCATTCATACACACATTAACACCAATTTGGAGCAGGGATATTCAACTAAATTGTTCACTTGTTTTGGGGGCCACATATCCAAAAAGCTAGGGACCGGGGGGCAAGTGTTCTGTCTAATTTAGCTGCTTCCTCGAAAAAAAAAGCTACCAGTTGCTATTCCCGTTTAAACAAAGGTGCCGAAAACAAAAATTTAGGCTACTATTATGTGTGTCAATGTGAACTTTCTGAAAGAGTCTACAACAGGGGTGGTAAACGCACGGCCCGTGGCCCACAAACATGTTTTATCCAGCCCGCAAGATTTGCAAAGTATAAAAATGGGCTGACATTTTTTAATAAAAGAAACTGCTGTTCTAAATGTGTTCACTGGATGTCGCAACAGCAATTCTTTGAATTCCCTGACTTCAGAGGGGGCAGAGCTACCGCTTCCGTGTTTGGACACTTCGTACTTACGTTGCTTATTAATGATAGTATACAAAATGTGGATTGTCGGTTCATGTTTTGCTTCTCAAAGATGTTGGTAGTGTATCATGTTACATTTATACCCAAATATATGCTTTTGATAATCTGTACATTTTGTGTTATAACTTATAACTGGGAGGCATATTTGACTGATGAACATAATCACATCATTTCTTCAGAAAGTATACATGACCACAAATGAAGATAGACTATTAACCGCAATATATCAGTATAAAAAACAACAACATGATTTTTACATTTTCAGAATGTGTTTGGTCTACTTTTAAACAAAGAAAACAATCTGAAGTTGTCTTTATTTTGAAGTTATCATGCCATGATTTTACCAGGCCGGCCCACTTGGGAATAGATTTTCCTCCATGTGGCCCCAGAGCAAAAATGAGTTTGACGCTCCTGGTCTACAACATGCTTACTGGTCAGAAAACAGAATCAAATATAATTTAAAATAATTACTTACTTGTAGCGCGAGTGACAAAGTCTACATGAGGTAAGACTACAAAAAGTAGTTAATTTTGATTCTAATTTGTTTCAAGGAAACTTAAACATTAATGCGCATTAAATCTTTTTGACAAAGCAGCTCACCTAAACAGAACAACAGACTTTTCTCTTCACTATTAGTCTTGTTATGCATTCTAGAGAACCAGCGTCCTCTACAGTAGACACTTGATTTTGATCTATATTATATTCAGTTACAGGAGCGCTTTGCTGTGTTTTGGGACCATCTGCAAAAAAAACAAGTCAAAGATCATCACTATGAAAGCATTGTAGTGTTTTTAAGAATCTGCTGCAAAAAAATGTGACTCTCTTCCTGAACTGAACTGAACTGGATAGGCCAAAACAAAGACAGAGGACCTTAAAATAGAACCTTGAGGAACACCACTATTATAACTGAAGAAGTTGAACAAATGACTACTGACGGCATTGGAAGTACACAAGCTACAGCAAAACCTTATTTACATAAAACATAATAGGAAAACACTTGGTAACTACCAGAAAGGAGAAGACTTAACACCTCAGTTATGTAAACCACAAGTAATGACCCTAGTTCTATGTTAGCGAGCAATGTTCAAATGTGAATGCAACGATCTACCAATCTGTTTAAAAAGGTCCAAGTTCCTGCAAAAGGAATGTGCTGCAAAAATGTTCGACTCCTAAGTTTTGAACTAAACTAAGGGGCCGGTAGGGTTTCATTCCTGGGCTGGATTTAGCCCCTGGGCCTCCAGTTGATAGCCCTGATTAAGAGTCTCCAATCAACCTAAAATCCTACGAACCATGCAAACTCAACACGGAGAGCTCCTAGCCGGTTTGCAGCACAGACAAACCCTGACTACCCAAAGTGGTAAAGTTTAGTCAACATGTCAGGCAGCTACCTAGATGAATAGTGAAGCTCTCTTCCAGTTGGGGCTGCTCCTCAAACATCCTGCCACCTGATTCAGAAGGCTCCAACAGTTGGCTGGGCTGCATTTTAATCTCCTCACTGGATATAAGAATCAAGCAAATTAACCATTATTATACATTTTTTCCCAGGAAATATAAATTGTTAAGTTTCAATAAATGACTTAAAATGCACCCAGCATATCATGCCTTCAAAAATCATCATATTGCACACAAGTACCTACGGACAAACGTACTTAATTTTGCTGCTGTTGCTGGATTTCCGCAGGTCCTGGTGCAGTTTAATGACCCACTCCTGATATTCTTGCTTTTGAATACAAGTCACTTGTTTTAATTCATTGGCCCACTTGTTCTCCAGCACCTGCCCAATTAAAAGGAAGGCAGCAATTGAGGAACCCCAACTCGAACAAAAGGTACATTACAACTGTGGTGAGAACAAGATAAATCAGCTCTGCGCACAAGGTCAAACCCCGCTGCTGACTGCACGTTGTACCTGTTGTGCATCAAAGTGCTGCGACGCCACTGCGTTCACATCATGGTCACTCAGCGTGTTTCCCAACTCGTGCATCACTTTGTTCATCTCTGCAGCTTGCCTGTCACATAGGAGGAGAAAACTTATGTTTCCATTGCAACATGAGATAGGAACCAAAAATATTTTCTTTCCATCAGACTTGACTATTGTATGAAGTGCTGATGAGGCCTTAATTGAAAGATCTATGCTGCCCTCTATTGGACAACGTCATCATTGTACTCTATTGTGGATGGATGTTAATATTGACATACGTCTCAATGGGCATACATCCGATTTTAATCTAAATGGAACATGAATGCAAATGTGATTATTGATTTATTGTTGTTATTACAACCATTTATAATGTTCTATTATGGTAAGAAGGTAGGTAAGAATGTGTTATTAATTCTGATGATGTAAGGTGGTAGATCCTAGTTATTTAAATAAAAATTTTGGTTTTGATGCAAGTTTTGGGGTGGATAAGGATAGCAATGGCAGTATTTTGTCCAAACCAAGAAATAAAGGGACACACAGTTTTCCCTACAGCAGGGGTTCTTAACCTTTTAGACCTGTGGCCCAACTTTTCCACTACATACAGAGGGGCTCGAGACACGGTCAAATACTAACACTGAATTGGTAATTTTACCCTTCATTTTAATCGTATTGAATACATATCTAACCTACTTACAGTTTAACAGGATAAACCTTGTTAAATTATATGAAACCATTTGCTAATCACAAAGATTATTATCAAGGCTTAGGTCAAGCTGATTACAAAAATAACTAATCAGATAGACTGGACTAATAAAAACTAATGAAAAATACATTTACACACCCAGTCCTAAAAATAAAGAATATACATTTTATACATACAGTACAGGCCAAAAATTTGGACACACCTTCTCATTTCAATGTGTTTTCTTTATTTTCAAGACTATTTACCTTGTAGATTGTCACTGAAGGCATCAAAACTATGACACCTGTAAAGTGAAAACCATTTCAGGGGCCGTACTTATCAAGCTTCTTAGAGTGCCATTTTACACTTAAGTCCTGAGAATTTGCGAAATTTAGTCCTACTCTCAAACTTAAGAATAAAAGCTTTTTATCAACGTTCTTAAGTCTAAGAATCACTCCTACTCTCCACGATATTTAAGAGACCTTCAGAGGTGTTTTAAGTGGTTAGGAGTTGCCAGCAGGGGATGGCACTGAGGCGAGAGAGACGTGCGCGAACGTTCATGGAACGGAACAATGTTTTGTTTTTTTGATGACGAGCAGCTGATCAAACGGTATCGTTTAGACAGAGCGGATATTATTTTTGTCACAGATTTAATACTTTTCGATTCCTTGTTGATTTCTGCATGTGTCTGCAGTGGGCTAGTATATATAGAGCCACCCACACCAGTTTCAAATTAGTTGCCTAATTAATGAATTGGAAAGAAAATGTTATGACAGTAGCGTATGTGTGTGGCCGTGAGGTGAGTGACGTCAGTGAGTGTGTGGGCGAGAGAAGAGAGGGAGCGGTAGCGTGAGTGCCGGCGGGGACTAGTTTGTTTTGTATTATTTTGTAGTTTATTGTCAAAATATACACTCCCATTGTCGACTTAAATATTTCCAAGATATTTCTTTATTCTTAGACAACGGATTCCCTTCCGTGATTGGTCATTTCTATGGACACAGAAATGACGTCACCTAAAATTCCGTTTACGGCACATAATAATGTCGTAATTCAGCTCTGAGTGTGACACTTAAGATTCAGTCCTACACTTCGCTGAAAGTGTGAGTAAGACGCTTGATAACTAACTTTTAAGTGCAGCTTTCAGCGAATAATTTATTTACTCTTAAGTCAACTCTTAGCAGACTTCTTAGGAGTAATTCTAAGAAGCTTGATAAGTACGGCCCCAGGTGACTAACTCTTGAAGCTCATCGAGAGAATGTCAAGAGTGTGCAAAGCAGTAATCAGCGCAAAGGGTGGCTTTTTGGAAAAAAAAATAGAATATAAAACCTGTTTTCAGTTATTTCACCTTTTTTTGTTAAGCACATAACTCCACATGTGTTCATTCATAGTTTTGATGCATTCAGTGACAATCTACAATGTAAATAGTCATAAAAATACAGAAAACGCATTGAATGAGAAGGTGTGTCCAATAAGTCCAGACATTTTCTGCTTGTTCGATATTGACATTACTGCCACAAGTGGTGGAAAAGTGTACTACAATTGAGTTTCGCTGCCCCACACGGACCACGGCAGAAACAGATATTTTTGGGGGCTATGGTTAAAAAAACTACCCTACAGTATTTCTAATTTTTGTTTCTGTTACTTATTACAGTAGTATCAACATTTCCACTTTTTACTGTATGTATTGTAGCTCCTTTTTTACATTTTCCTTTTATCTTATTTCAACAATTTACCCTGGGCCCATAAAAAACAAGCCGCGGTACACAAATGCTCCCTGAGACACACTTTCAAATATACATGTGGCCGTCCAAATGTATTCATGGCGGGCTGCCACAAACAAATAAATGTATGGGATACAATGAGCTCCAACACAGACCTCTCTTGTATCTTCTTGATCTCCATATCTCTCTCGCTGATGAGCTCGGATATGCGAACAAAGTAGTTGTGCTCCAGGTTGAGGAGTGTTTCCGAGGCAGGGGAGTGGATCAGCTCGTGGTAAACGTCGGCAAAGTCCTCATCCCAACTGGGCTCTTCGGGTCGAGCGTGCTCCAGTGTGGTCTAAAATCATTACAGACAGGGAATCATTAATTCAAGCAATTTATTGATGCATCTCATGATGAGTTTAGTCTTCTTCTTAAAAGAGAGAACTGGTACAGTGTCAAATGTGTTGTTTCAATGTTCAAAGAAAACCTAAGCAGTACATACGTCAATAGAAAATAATCAGAACTCCTCTATTTATACTTGCTCAGGAATCACGATGGACACTGGAAAGCTTCCATGGTTATTTTTGAAAGACTGCAGTAAAAGCCGCTCTTAAATATTTTCGTGCAGAAGGCAAGGGAGGCCTGACGGTTCAAGCTCGTGGCAGCCCAGCAAGGTGGCAAAACTATTTATACTCCTGAACCTTCTTTAAAATACAACAATGTGACAGTAGTCCACAATCAAGTTCTATTAAAAATCAATGTTTCTCCTTGATCTACCGTATTTTCCTCTGATGATTGTTCTGTACCATCTCCAACTGTCTTAGAATTATCAAATCAGAGTTGGCAGACTTCATGTACAATTATTTTTTTCCTCTCTGCACTTGTAAATAGTGAGTTTGCACTTTACAACAAGGGGGACGTAGATAACACAAATGTCTAATTTGCATAATTGGCCATGACATAGAGTATGTGCATGTAATCTTAATGGATGATGCAGAAGACAAAAAGTGAGAACAAAACATGAAAAGCAAAACAAATATGTTCGGAAACACAAATAAACTTTCTTCTGTTGCTTCTGGTCTGAATACTCGCTGCTGATCCCTCCTGCTGCTACGTTTTCTTAGTCCCCGGCAGACATGTGACGAGTGTGAAGAAGCAGATTTGTACTGCACAGTTGTACCCACAGGCTACATTCACAGACAGCCCCGTTATAATGTGTTATGAGCGAGGACGAACAGTTAGCACCAAATCTATCTGTGGTCGTCCAAATAAATGAATGTACCATATTTTCCGGACCATAGGGCGCACCGGATTACAAGGCGCACTGCCGATGAATGGTCTATTTTCGATCTGTTTTCATATATAACGCGCACCAGATTATAGGGCGCATTAAAGGAGTCATATTATTATTTTATTTTTTTTCTAAATGTAAAACACTTCCTTGTGGTCTACATAACATGTAATGGTGGTTATTTGGTCAAAATGTTGCATAGATTATGTTTTACAGATCATCTTCAAGCCGCTTTTTGACAGTCGCTTCCGGCTGCACCGTTTTGTGGGCGGTCTTATTTACGTGGCTCACCTTTGGCAGCGTTGTCTCCCCGTCATCTTTGTTGTAGCGGTGTAGCGTGCAAGGACGGGAGTGGAAGAAGTGTCAAAAGATGGAGCTAACTGTTTTAATGACATTCAGACTTTACTTCAATCAATAACGTAGTAGCATCTCCTCATCCAGAAACAACAACAAGGCTGGAAATGTGTCCCGTGAAAAACCGTCCAACTAAAGTTCCTTGGGTGAATAATATAAACTCACTACACCGGTATGTTTTAGCGCTTTCATGGCGAGTTTACTGACAGATATAAGTAAGAACTTTACACTACTTTATATTAGAAATGGCAACAGCGGAGGATGAATGTCCCATAACAAGAAGATAGAGAAAAAGAAGAAGCTCGTCGACTACGGTGTCCGCACAGACTACAAAGGCGGACGCGCGCAATTTTTCAGGATTCATGCAGATCCCAAATACAGATCAGCAGGTTCTAGAAGGTAAGAAAAGTTGCCTTTTGCATAATATTGCGAAACAAAATGCCAGATAATATGTCTTACCTTATACACACACTCTAATAATACTTGTATGTTTAATGCGCCGACAATCCATCAAGGAGTGCGGCTTCATAGCTTACCAAAGTCGTACTAAAACATTTTGATAGATTTTTGAGCGCCGTGTGTAATGTTCTATATTTTCAATGGAACATATAAAATGTTGGTGTTATTTACTTGAGTCATATTGCAGTCTACACGTATCTCTTATGTTTAACTTCCATCTACTGGTCATACTTATCATTACAACATTGATTGAAACTTGTATTAGTAGATTGCACAGTACAGTACATATTCCGTACAATTGACCACTAAATGGTAACACCCGAATAAGTTTCCCAACTTGTTTAAGTCGGGGTCCACGTTAATCAATTCATGTACCAAATAAAATTGCTTCGAGGTCGGTAAGCAAAACCAGAATTATTCCGTACATTAGGCGCACCGGGTTATAAAGCGCACTGTCAAGTTTTGGGGAAAAACAGGATTTTAAGTGTGCCTTATAGTCTGGAAAATACGATACCTCTATCTTTTTTCAACTTTAATACAAACTACTGTAAATCAGCAAATCAACTGCAAAAACTTCCCGAGCCTTTGAATTGTATCTTAGTTTGAACTGACAGAGTAATGTATTGAGATGCACCTGTATGTCCTCACCTCCACGTAGGATCTGGTCCACGCATTGGCGAGCTGGTTAATGTCTACATGGCCCGATGTGAGTCTCTCTAGGGCTGCTTCGGCCTCCCTGTCGTAATCTAAGATGGTCTCCTTCTCAATAAAGTCCGACAAAGACACTTTCAGATCTAAAAGAAAATGTTTTTTTTTTAAAAACACATTGCAACCATTTTCATTTAAAACATGAAGAACATCAATGAAGAACACAGGAAACTTCCCAACTTTGCGAAATATATCACATCCTATAATTCTGTTTTGATATACAACATTATAAAAACATGTTCTCGTATTTTTTTTGTATTTGTCTTTAAATAATTTAGTTGAGTGCCAGTTACGCTCATCTCAGGATATTAACTAATGTTTAGACCAGGGGTCGGCAACCCAAAATGTTGAAAAAGCCATGCTGGACCGAAAATACAAAATAAAAAATCTGACTGGAGCCGCAAAAAATTAAAAGCCTTGTATAAGTGTTATAATGAACACATTATGTAAGTGTCTATATTAGCTGTATTAGCCTACTATCAAAATGACTTTAAAAGCCCTGTATAAGTGTTATAATGAACACATTATCTAAGTGTCTATATAAGCTATATTAGCCTACTATCAAAATGACTATGTGTCACAGGCTGACGCAAATCTTTGTTGACAGAAATGTTCAAATGTAATATTTATTGTACACATTTTTACAACATTCGAAATCATTAGTAAAATGGAGGCTTCTCAGAGGTTGAGATAAGTCCTGGAAATTACTGGCTTAGAATGGCCAAAGGTATAGATGTGTATGTCCAAGTTAAAGGAAACGGCAGGCTGTCTTCTTCTAATGGATTTATTACAACCTTTGCAAGCTGGGTAACGTTTGCTGTGGTCTGGAACAACATGGCACGCAAACAACTATCAGAAATGCAGCAAATATTACACACAGATAATGTGCCATGAGACATGCAAATATAAATTGAATTAAGACGACTTAAAGAAAATGAAATGAGCTCAAGTATACCTACACACGAGGCATAATGATGTCTAGTTAGCACTCCACACAAGTCAATAACATCAACAAAGCTCACCTGTGTGCATTCACACACACACAACATTAAAAGTTTGGTGGACAAAATGAGACAAAAAAAAGGGGTGGCATAAAACATGTCTTAGAAAGTCAGAGAAAGTTATACATGTAAACAAACTACGGTAAGTTCAAGGACCGCCAAAACTAGTACGACAAAACGGCGCTCCCCAAATAGTCTCATCAGTGAAGGATGTTTAATATAAACAGTGTGATTTCTAACAATTAGGAAGGTTTGTGTCATGTTTGTCCTCCTACAAAAATCATATTAAAAGAAAAAATATATTTTTTCCCTCATCTTTTTCCATATTTCATACATTTCTGAGAAAGCTCCAAAGAGCCACTAGACTAAAGAGCCGTATGCAGCTCTAGAGCCTCGGGTTGCCGACCCCCGGTTTAAACTAACAAATCCAACAATTACGAATGTAGACACTATTTTATGATTCACAGGGAGTCAAAGACTGTTTGGCAACCTTTGGCCAGGAAACAATCATTCCGTCTCCTGCAGATTGCCAAAATGCAGCCAGTCACAACAGCATCCTTACCATGTTCTATGTAGCAAGGTATTTTATGAAGCAGCATCAGACGTCCATGGAGGTCATTAATGTTCTCTTCAACAGGGAACTGCAGAGGCACTTTGAGGAGACAGTTGTGTTTCCCTGCCTTGAATTCCAACACAAACTCCTTCTCAGTTTTGTTGCTTTCTTTTGCTTTGGTCCTCTTCATTGCACAAACTGAGGGCAGCAGACATTAGACAACAATTTAAATATACTATTATTGTCGAGTGCAATGTGGAACCTTTTTTACTTATACGCAGAACTAGAATCGACGGTATTTGAAATAAAGACAAAAAATTGACCAGTTATGGATGGATGGATGGATGATTACCTTGGATGTGTGTCTGTAGAGATGTTAGCTTGTCAGACAGGAAGCTCAACGTTAGCTAGTATTTTTGCTAACGCTATAAAAACTATGACAGTAAAGCCTTTTTTCCCATTTTATAACAGTGCAGTTACGCTTTTATCCTCATTTTATCGATCAACAGAACCAAGAAAATATAAATGTACCCGTGTGACAGAGGAACTACGGCCACTGTTTTTCTTCCTGTTCCTGGTCAGCTGACCGACTCAAGAGGAGGTGTGACAGCAGCAGCACTTTCGTCATTCTGAAGCATGCGTTGTAATTTGGTTTTTAGAAGCAGACAAGACTGTTGACCATTTATTTAGATTTTAAATAAATATTGGTATTTATTTTAATGCAATTTGTTGCCATTAAAGGCCGAATAAAATTATTGAATAATTAAAAAAAAATAATGTTCGGATAATTACTTTCGGCTCTGAATTTCGGCGAGTATTATTTATCCCCTCGTGGCCAGATAACATCCTTGCAAAATTTCAGTTCAGTTGAGTTCAGTTTCAGTTTATTTCGAACATGCGTCCGATACAATGTAATGCATCACATATTTCCAGTTCTTTCATTACAGCAGCACGTCCGAAAAGGAGTAGGAAGAAGCAGAGCTTATTTAATCCTACCCCCTTTCTAATCATAGCAATTGTATCCCATTTCCTTGTTCTCTGTAACAGAACAATAAATAAATTAATTAAAAATAAATATTATACGATAGTAAGTAAACAAATATTAAATACAAAAATAATCATTGTCTCACAACCCCCAAAAAGGTTCAAGATATTCATAATAATTGTTGTTCTTTATACTTTGTGAACACTTGTAGTTTGAACAGTCGCTTAAAATCATTCTATTTAGATTGGCTCGGTAGGATAACTTGAAAGATCTCTCACTCGTTCGACGATTTTTACTTACAAAAATATTGTTTATTTATCCAGTGAGGAAAATTAAAACACTTTTTTACTAAAAAGGCATAAACGATAAAAGACCCTATATTTTAACGTAGCTATAGATGTATTTACAACTATATTGTGGGAATGCAATGCCTTGAAAGTATCCAAAAGTATATATATATATATATATATATATATATATATATATATATATATATATATATATATATATATATATATATATATATATATATATATATATATATATATATATATATATATAAAGGTAAGCCTGTAGCATATCTTCAAAAAATAAAGCTTATGAGGGCAGCTTTAGTGAAATAATATTTTAATAAAGAAGAGATCACATTTAGTATTGTTTATAAACGACTGTAACATAGACATGTTTGTCAACATTATTATGCTCCAGGCCAAATTGTTTCTACATAAATGTCGATTTATGAAAGTAAGGCCTACATTTTCTAATTGGCTTAATGGTCTAGAATTATCAATCAAATATTGAAGGATTGATTGATTGATTGATTGATTGATTGATTGATTGATTGATTGATTGATTGAAACTTTTATTAGTAGATTGCACAATACAGTACATATTCCGTACAATTGACCACTAAATGGTAACACCTGAATAAGTTTTTCAACTTGTTTAAGTTGGGGTCCACGTTAATCAATTCATGGTACAAATATATACTATCAGCATAATACAGTCATCACACAAGTTAATCATAAGAGTATATACATTGAATTATTTACATTATTTACAATCCGGGGGGTGGGATGGGGGCGGCGGGAGGGGGGGGGGGGGCTTAGGTTGGGTTGCTATCAGCATACTTCAGTCATCAACGATTATATCATCTGAGAAATGAACATTGTAACAGTGTAGGTCTCACTTGATTAAGAGTACAAAAGCCCTTAAATTGATATCTTTGTTAATTAAAAAAAAAGTAATTTAGGTAGCCCTTTTTGTGTTTTGTTTTATATTTATTATTATTATTATTTATCAATATTTAATACTCTATCTGTATTTGCTTAAATTTTCTTTCCTTGACATGTTTTGCTGATGTCATGATTTGCCCAACCTGATGTGTAGATTGTTGGTTATGTTGAAAGTGCTTTGACTTTTGTGTGCATTATAAATGTATGTTTTTTGTTCAATTAAAAATAAAAAATAAAAATAAATAAAAATAATGCTCGCTACATCCATGAATTGATTAACGTGGACCCCGACTTAAACAAGTTGAAAAACTTATTCGGGTGTTACCATTTAGTGGTCAATTGTACGGAATATGTACTGTACTGTACAATCTACAAATAAAAGTTTCAATCAATCAATCAATCAGCAAATTGCAAGAGCGCATGCGCAGTAACGTTTTCTTCAAGTTTTTTTTTTGATTGAAACTTTTATTAGTAGATTGCACAGTACAGTACATATTCCGTACTAAATGGTAACACCCGAATAAGTGTTTCAACTTGTTTAAGTCGGGGTCCACATTAATCAATTCATGGTCGATAATGGTCTGTCTACAAATAGCAATAATATAAAATCCAGGTATGATAACTTTTAACTATATAAAAATACTAAACAACTCAAGTTGGCCTTTGTGCGCATTATAAATGTATGTTTGTAGCGTCTATTAAAAATAAAAAATAAAAATAAATTAAAATAATGCTCGCTACATCCGCATATTGCACAAGCGCATGCGCAGTCACGTTTTCTTCAAGTTTTGGGTCGACAAGGGTATGTCTACAAACAGCAATAATATAAAATCCAGGTATGATAACTTTTAACTATGTAAAAATACTAAATGACTCAAGTTGGCCTTATTCTGGAATTATATTTATACAAAAAACTTTGGTATATTGATTTTGAATGTATATACGTCAACCAATGTTCGGTTGTACGCGTTTGAAAACCTACACATTGCTCGACGCTCTCTCCAATGCTTGAACAGTCGCGTCATACCTCGCGTGGCCAACGGCTCTCCCCAACGGAAAGCTCGCTCAATGAATCATCGCCGCTGTCTTACGCCGGTTGATTTAGTGCCGTGTTTTGGAGCCATTCCGCCCATGAAAGCGCATCAAAAAACGCGCTAATGCCACACACGCCACGGTCCTTTATTTCATTCGACTAAGGGTGGCGGAGCGTGCTTTCCCAGGCTCGCTTCCTGGGTTTTTGTTGGGGGGGGAGGTCGGGGAGGCACTGGTCCCGGGAGTGGAGAGATGATGGAGCTCGAGTCGGCCAGTAATCGGGGCGAACTGGGATCCATGGGGGATCCCCTGCAGCCACAGACGCCGAGCAGACACGAAAAAAGCCTGGGACTCCTCACCGCCAAGTTCGTAACTTTGCTGCAGGAAGCGAAGGACGGCGTGCTGGACCTGAAAGCCGTGAGCATTGCAGTCTTTGTTGTGTTAGCTAGCACATGTCACCCCGCTGTCGTTGGGTTACACGCACTTCTGCTAGCCTGCCTGCTAGCATAGCCTAGCTTCTTGACAGTCTCCATTCGGAAATGTGTCGTACTTCGCAACACGAACTTGAATATGGCGGTGCGTTTACTTGTGACAAAAGTGCAGGAAGTTTGTGAAGCGCTGTCCGACCAACTTTTTTTTCAGACTGCCTCCCCACCCCCTGGCAGTTTTCAAGTTGAATCTGAATCCCAGGAAAACTAAAATAATGCTATTTGGTAGGGGTGTAGGAAAAAATTGATTCGAATTCGAATCGCGATTCTCATTTTTTTTAAATCAATTTTTTTATTTATTAATTAATTTATTTTATTTATTTATTTAAAAAAAAAAAATTGATCAATCCAACAAAACAATACACAGCAATACCATCACAATTAGGGCTGTGAATCTTTGGGTGTCCCACGATTCGATTCAATATCGATTCTTGGGGTCACGATTCGATTCAAAATCGATTTTTTTTTTTCAATTCAACATGATTCTTGATTCAAAAACGATTTTTTTTTTCCGATTCAAAGGATTCTCTATTCATTCAATACATAGAATTTCAGCAGGATCTACCCCAGTCTGCTGACATGCAAGCAAAGTAGTAGATTTTTGGAAAAAGCTTTTATAATTGTAAAGGACAATGTTTTTTTTAACTGATTGCAATAATGTACATTTGTTTTAACTATTAAATGAACCAAAAATATGACTTATTTTATCTTTGTGAAAATATTGGACACAGTGTGTTGTCAAGCTTATGAGATGCGATGCAAGTGTAAGCCACTGTGACACTATTGTTACTCTTTTTATTTGTTATAAATGTCTAATGATAATGTCAATGAGGGATTTTTAGTCACTGCTATGTTGAAATTGTAACTAATATTGATACTGTTGTTGATAATATACATTTTTGTTTCACTACTTTTGGTTTGTTCTGTGTCGTGTTTGTGTCTCTTCTCAATTGCTCTGTTTATTGCAGTTCTGCGTGTTGCTGGGTTGGGTTTGGGTTTTGGAATTGGATTGCATTGTTATGGCATTGCTGTGTATTGTTTTGTTGGATTGATTAATAAAAAAATTGAAAAAATTATTAAATAAATCGATTTTTTAAAAATGAGAATCGATTCTGAATCGCACAACGTGAGAATCGCGATTCGGATTCGAATCGATTTTTTCCCTCACCCCTAATAACAATGCAATCCAATTCCAAAACCAAACCCGACCCAGCAACACTCAGAACTGCAATAAACAGAGCAATTGAGAGGAGACACAAACACGACACAGAACAAACCAAAAGTAGTAAAACAAAAATGAATATTATCAACAACAGTATCAATATTAGTTACACTTTCAACATAGCAGTGATTAAAAATCCCTCATTGACATTATCGTTAGACATTTATAAAAACAAAAAAAAAAGAACAATAGTGTCACAGTGGCTTACACTTGCATCACATCTCCTAAGCTTGACAACACACTGTGTCCAATATTTTCACGAAGATAAAATAAGTCATATTT
Source organism: Entelurus aequoreus (assembly GCF_033978785.1). Classification (NCBI taxonomy): domain Eukaryota; kingdom Metazoa; phylum Chordata; class Actinopteri; order Syngnathiformes; family Syngnathidae; genus Entelurus; species Entelurus aequoreus. The sequence goes on along the minus strand of NC_084754.1, from coordinate 6,820,403 downwards.
TTGGTTCATTTAATAGTTAAAACAAATTTACATTATTGCAATCAGTTGATAAAACATTGTCCTTTACAATTATAAAAGCTTTTTACAAAAATCTACTACTCTGCTTGCATGTCAGCAGACTGGGGTAGATCCTGCCGAAATCCTATGTATTGAATGAATTTTGAATCGGGAAAAAATCGTTATTGAATCGAATCGTTGGACACCCAAAGATTCACAGCCCTACTATTTGTCTCAATAAAAAAATGAGAAAAGGGAGTTCAAGATCCATCCATCCATTTTCTACCTCTTATCCCTTTCGGGCAGAAGGCGGGGTACACCCTGGACAAGTCGCCACCTCATCACAGGACCAACACAGATAGACAGACAACATTCACACTCACATTCACACATTAGGGCCAATTTAGTGTTGCCAATCAACACACAATTGGCAGCATAAAACTCTTGACTTGCAAAATTCCTTACGTAAACACCGAATTGAAAGTAAGAAAATTGATTCACATTTTTTGCCCTACCAAACGCTTTTTAGGAAAATCTCCTTCCTCTAAAGTTTGAGTATATCCATGTCTAATCTTTTTCAGCGCATTCTCCACTTGTGAAAGGTCACCAGTAACAAAGAGTTGTTGCATAATTGGGTCTTAAACTGTTAACGTTTCCTCATGTTCAAGTTTTTTGAGGGTGCACCTGCAGCTCCTTGTGCCAGAGCGTAGACTTATCAGCGCACAGACACCGTTATCGTCACTTTTATTGTGCACCAACTTGACACAACCCGACAGCTAGGAAGGAAGTTGAACAACTACACTTTTCCGTAATGGTTTTAAGGCGCCGAATTCGATGCTATAAAAAGCAGACTCTGCTTCTGCTGGTGTTATTTCAATGACACGTCAAATATATTTAGCGTTGTTTTGTGCTTTGTTTCTGTTCTGTTAATCAGGCTGCAGACACACTGGCCGTGCGGCAAAAGCGGCGGATCTACGACATCACTAATGTGCTGGAGGGAATTGGCCTGATAGAGAAAAAGTCCAAGAACAGTATCCAGTGGAAGTAAGGACACTCATTGTTATTTAATTATGTTTCCCAACTGACATCCGGTACTGACAAATCTCACGGCACATGAATTATTTGGCAACCACAGGTTAATGATGTTTCTTCTGCATTTACCGTATTTTCCGGACCAGAGTGCGCACCAGATTATAAGGCGCACTGCCGATAAATGGTCTTTTTTCATATATAAGGCACACCGGATTATAGGGAGCATTAAAGGAGTTATATATATATATTAGGGCTGCAACAACTAATCGATTAAATCGATTATCAAAATAGTTGGCGATTAATTTATTCATCGATTCGTTGGAACTATGCTATGCGCATGCGCAGAGGCTTTTTTTTTTTAATCTTTTTTTTTGTTATTTTTTTTGTTGTTGGTTTTTTTTGTTTTATAAACCTTTATTTATAAACTGCAACATTTACAAACAGCTGAGAAACAATAATCAAAATAAGTACAAAAACAGTACAAAACAGCGCCAGGGCGGCGCTGAGGCTACGTCTCATGAGGTGGCGTAAGCTAGCTAATGATGTGTCATGTGCAGCTCACGTGACGACGGCGTCTCCTTTGCTGGAAAAATTCGAAAAATGTCGCAGGAAAACACGACCGATAGTTTAGCGGAGAAACATCTTGAGGTTATTGTTTCAATGGAGAAAAGTGTACGACCTAAGTCGTCAAAAGTGTGGGAACTCTTTACTTTAAAGACTTCAAAGAAGACCGTTTCCTGCAAAATGGCACGGAAGTACAACATTGCTTCAGAAGCACCTGAAAAGGAAACATGTTGGAGCCATGGATGAAGGGAGGAACTCATGGTACGTAACTTTTTAAGTCCATAGTGGCAACAGGCATTCATGAGTTCAGCTTTTTTGTGAGTAACGTTAAAGTTATGCCTTTGTTGCAACGCGGGGCTGATAATGTGTCTCCGGCACATTTGACTCCGTCTTGAGAGAGAAAACGCACGGTTACCAATTTCGAAATAAACGTAACAGACAGAAATATCTCAGGTTGGTTTCATAATGGATCAATGTAGCCGGGCCGATAAAGCTATATAAATATATTTAGATTTGAGTGACGCTTCAGTATAACTAAACGTTATGAAGGTGCTGGAATATTTCATGCTATTATTCAGAGGCAGCCTAAAATGAATCCTTTATTATTCACAACAGAAACGTGTACAATATCTGATTCAGTTCTGATCTGATGAGTTACATTTCTGTGTTATCGGTGTATGCTGCACCCCCAATTTCCACAACATGGAGCCAGTATGCTTGTTTTTTTCAATAAAATACTGGAAAGGATAGAAATGTAGTTTGTCTCTTTTATCCGATTATTAATCGATTAATCGAAGTAATAATCGACAGATTAATCGATTATCACATTAATCGTTAGTTGCAGCCCTAATATATATATATATACCCCTGTATATATATATATATATATATATTTTTTTTTTTTCTAAAATGAGAACACTTCCTTGTGGTCTACATAACATGTAATGGTGGTTCTTTGGTCAAAATGTCAAGTCGCTTTCTGACAAGTCGCTTCAGGATGCGGCATTTTGCGGGCGGTCTTATTTACGTGGCTCACCTTCGGCAGTGTATTCTCCCCGTCATCTTTGTTGTAGCGGTGTAGCGTGCAAGGACGGGAGTGGAAGAAGTGTCAAAAGATGGAGCTAACTGTTTTGATGATATTCAGACTTTACTTAAATGAATAACGGAGCAGCATCTCCTCCTCCGTGGCTCACTAGTGCAACAACAATGTGTCCCGTAAAAAAACGTCCGACCGGAACTCTCTAATAACTAAAGTTGATTAGTAACTATATACAGGCATATAGTACAGGCCGAAAATTTGGACACACCTTCTCATTAAATGCGTTTTCTTTATTTTCATGACTATTTACATTGTAGATTGTCACTGAAGGCACCAAAATTATGCATGAACACATGTGGAGTTATGTACTTAACAAAAAAAGGAGAAATAACTGAAAACATGTTTTGTATTGTAGTTTCTTCAAAATAGCCACCCTTTGCTCTGATTACTGCTTTGCACACTCTTGGCATTCTCTCCATGAGCTTCAAGAGGTAGTCACCTGAAATGGTTGTCACCTCACAGGTGTGCCTTATCAGGTTTGATTAGTAGAATTTCTTGCTTTATCAATGGGGTTGGGACCATCATTTGTGTTGTGAATGAGGTGTGTCCAAACTTTTGGCCTGTACTGTATATTTTTTCATTTTAAAGTTTTGTTTCCATGATTCTTAGTCCAATATTTCCTTCAAAAACAACTTTCTCCCGCCAGTTTTTCTTTGCTTTGGATCTGCATCCGTTTCGAGACATTCTTGGTAGTAGTGTCATGTTCGTAGCGCAATCTAAGATCATTTATTGGTGCTGTCTGCTATTTAACATCAGCAAAGTAGCCATTAGAGACGTAATATTTGTAATCTGTGACGAAAGTGACGTCTTGGTGAAGATTGATGATTGCTAATTTTTAGGTCTATTTTTTAAAATGTTTGGCTGGCATTACTGACACACCCTCCGCCATCGACCGTTAGCTCGCGATCGACGTAATGGGCACCCCTGATGTACACACTATAGTGCAGGGGTCACCAACGCGGTGCCCGCGGGCACCAGGTAGCCCGTAAGGACCAGATGAGTAGCCCGCTGGCCTGTTCTAAAAATAGCTCAAATAGCAGCACTTACCAGTGAGCTGCCTCTATTTTTTAAATTTGATTTATTTACCAGCAAGCTGGTCTCGCTTTGCCCGACATTTTTAATTCTAAGAAAGACAAAACTCAAATAAAATTTGAAAATCCAAGAAAATATTTTAAAGACTTGGTCTTCACTTGTTTAAATAAATTCATTAATTTTTTTACTTTGCTTCTTATAACTTTCAGAAAGACAATTTTAGAGAAAAAATACAACCTTAAAAATGATTTGAGGATTTTTAAACACATATACCTTTTTAACTTTTAAATTCCTTCCTCTTCTTTCCTGACAATTTAAATCAATGTTCAAGTAAATTTATTTTTTTTATTGTAAAGAATAATAAATACATTTTAATTTAATTCTTCATTTTAGCTTCTGTTTTTTCGACAAAGAATATTTGTGAATATATTCCGGCATATCTAGAAAATCTGTAGAATCAAATTTAAATTTTATTTCAAGTCTTTTGAATTTCTTTTAAAATTTTTGTTCTGGAAAATCTAGAAGAAATAATGATTTGTCTTTGTTAGAAATATAGCTTGGTCCAATTTGTTATATATTCTAACGAAGTGTAGATTGGATTTTAACCTATTTAAAACATGTCATCAAAATTCTAAAATTAATCTTAATCAGGAAAAATTAGTAATGATGTTCCATAAATTCTTTTTTTAATTTTTTCAAAAAGATTCGAATTAGCTAGTTTTTCTCTTCTTTTTTTCGGTTGAATTTTGAATTTTAAAGAGTCGAAATTGAAGATAAGCTATTTTTCAAAATTTAATTGTAATTTTTTTCGTGTTTTCTCCTCTTTTAAACCGTTCAATTAAGTGTAAATATCATTAATTATTAATAACATAGAGTTAAGGGTAAATTGAGCAAATTGGCTATTTCTGGCAATTTGTTTAAGTGTGTATCAAACTGGTAGCCCTTCGCATTAATCAGTACCCAAGAAGTAGCTCTTGGTTTCAAAAAGGTCGGTGACCCCTGCTATAGTGTCTTCAAAGTGTGCATTTTTTATTTAACATAGGGACTTTTGTCGAGGCTGGAACCAATTATTCATGTTTAGATTGTTTCTTACGGGAACATCTGTTTCGGTTGGTGAACCATGTTCAAGAACCAATTAAGTTAGTAAATTGAGTTTTCACTGTACTTCTATTACTAATTTGTAATATGTATTGTTAGAAAAGTCTTGAGCAAGTGAAATGACCCAAACAGAGAACAATATTTTTTGCTGGAGTGCGGTCTGTAATGAACTGCTTGTATTCGAGTTCTTATATTGGGGATTTCAGATGAAGGCCAAAATAATCCAATATTCATTTTTGGTTTTGCTTATATCAGACTACTATCTTCTTCACGTTGCATGTCAAAACTTTCTAGGATTACCATGCAGACATACAGCTCATAAATACATCTATCTTTATACATATCTACAGGATACTGCTCTTGTCTGTCCTCTTCTTCTCTTCAGACTAGAGCGGACCTACCTAGTCTTTAAGCATGAAGCCTTCTCAAATTAGGTAATCTGAACAGTCCAGCTGTGATAGATTGAATGCCCGAAGACAGTGATATTCAACAAAAAATTTCCAGAAAGCTAAGGACCGGGGGACCGGACCTCTCCCTTCAATATTCTTATTTTGTACTCTATTATATTCCAGATAACCAGTGTCCTCTACAGTAAACATTTGATTTTGGTCTCGTTTATTTTGTCGGAGTTACAGAAGCTTTCTGGTGTTTTTCAGGACTTAATGCAAAAAAGCAAGTCAAAAATCATCTCCATGACAGCACTTTAGTGTTTTTAAATGTGAGTCTTTAATAGGTTTTTTGAACTGAACTCATGGGCCACCAGTTGAATAGCCCAAATGACATGGTGTCATTTCTAGGCTTTTAAAAAAAAATGTTTTTAATAGCCCTGCCTTAAGTATACTGTGTCAAGAAATGTAGAGATGTATTTAGGTTGCCTCATTATTGTAGATGTAGTTGAAAATGCACTTTAATTGTTTCTCAGAAAATGTATTTTATAGGTAAAGCTGCCCTTTCGTGTGTATGTTTCCAATCATCTGTTTTTCTTTGTGTTTCAGAGGTGTGGGTCCAGGTTGCAATACCAGAGAGATAGCGAACAAGCTGAATGATCTGAAGGTAGAACTTGATGATCTGGCCAAGAAGGAACATGAGCTGGACCAGCAGAGAAATTGGGTGCAGCAGAGCATCAAAAATGTCACAGACGACTCTGACAATAGTCCATATCCTTATTAGCAGTTTATATACAGCTATGAAAGGAAGCCATATTCTAGTACTTCTAACTATTGTGAAGTCCCACAGTAGTGTATTGGAAGTGTGTTGCCTAAAACCAAGTTTAAAGTGCTTTTGGTTAAACCTACTAGAGAACTCACCACATTGTGTGTCTGTAGCTTTAATGCTAATGAGCTGATTTGATTTTGATTGATTTAGAGTTATTGGTCCCCGTTGGGGAAATACATTTTCACTGCCGTACATTTAAACAATAGACATTACACATCACAAACAAAAATAACAAAAAGACATTATACATGACCAACACATTTACAGGCTTGTCAGACAGGTCGGCCGGGCCTGCTGTTTAGGGCGGCTATAGCTGCAGGGATAAGGCTTTTCCCGAGGCGGGCCCTCCGGAATTTGATAGTTCTGTACCTGGGCCCTGATGGTAGTGGGATGATGTATTAGTGTAGTGGGTGAGTCATATCCTATTGTGTTTGCCAGTCGAATGATGGACCTGTGGTTTAGATCTGAAATGTTGGGTGTGGGTAGGCTGATGATTTTAGCTGCTTTGTTTGTAATGCGTGTGAGTTTGGTCCGGTTGGTTACAGAAAGCATAGTGAAAAAACATGTGGAACAGTACAGAAGGATGGGTTGAACAATGCTTTGGTAAAGTAATAACAGGAGGTGAGGTGCAACGTATAGTCCTTTAAGTTTACGGATGGCTGACAGTCTTTGTTGACTTCTTTTTTGAATGTCCGTGGTGTGCTGAGCAAAGGTGAGTTTATTGTCCAAGGTTACGCCCAGGTATTTAAAAGTGTCAACTGTTTTAACTGTGTGTGTGTTTATGATAATGGGGTGCTGAGGTGAGGGGGGGTTGAACCATGTGTCTTCTGTTTTATTGACATTGATTTCCAGATAACTGGCTGTGCATGACTCTGTGAAATGTTTGACTGTGTTATGATAGTCCAGGATGGATTGACTGTTGGAGAAAAGTGCAAGAATGGCTGTGTCATCTGAGTATTTTAAGTATGTCAGGGTTTCCCACACATTCATTTATTTGTGGCGGCCCGCCACGAAAGAATTACATCCGCCACAAATAAAAATAAAAATTAAAAAAATAAAAATAAATTTTTATTTTTAAAAAAAAAATAAATATTTTTTGTCCTGTCCAGCTTCTCAGGCAAATCATATAGTTGATGTAGATGCCCATATCGGCTGTTCAGATTTACTTTACAAAAGAGAAATGTAGGATACTTCTCTTGTTGCCTTATTTGTATTTGACTTTATTAAATGTATTTGTATTAGAAACACAACATGTGTATATAACAAAGGGTGCAAAGTCTGCAGGCAGTAGGAAACACATGGTTAAGTGTAGGGAGTAAAACTAATGGCAGTCTAAAGTTCAAGATTTTTGGAGCTCTTTGTTCAGTGGATCAGATGTTTGATGAAGCTCTGTGTCTATCTACCACCACTACTGTTTTCTGTTTATTTGTTACTGACTGTGGCAGGACACCTCTGCCTCTGTTTCACTTTATGTTGCTGGTAAATAATATGGTTGTAGTAGTAGGCTAAAGTTAAATTATTTAGTATGCACTAATTAATAGTGTTTTTCACCTTTTTATGAAAGTGCTTGCACATACCAGCTTTTTTGGCCCCTCAGTGGATTATTTCACAGTCATACTCGAAATTCTGCCTTCTTAAAATTTTTTAAAATGAAATATCAATAAAACACGATCTAATCAAAATTTGTTGAATGCTCGCTTCAGTCACAGGTACTTGCTGTTCAGCAGCATCAGGATACGCAAGTACAGTAGTAGGATGAAATCCTGTAAATATTACGGTTTACAAGCAACTGAACTGATTTATTCCTTCCTATTTGATTATCTTATTTTCTCAACAACAACAAAAAACGGTATGATCAAATTTACAGCTTCCATGTCTATAGCTGTTGGAAAGTTGGCAGCGCAACAGGCTATATTTTAATATGTGTAGTGAAGCCTGTACTGTGGCGGAGCTCCTCAGCATCTACCATTGAAATGAATTTAAATTACTTTACTTGGTGCTTGCCCCTCTAAAACAGCACAATGTACCATACATTTCAAAAAGAAAAACACACTTTGAGCTAGAAATATTGCATAAAAAAATAAAAATATATATAAAAATAATGCAATAGATTTAGTCTTATGAAGTAAATATTGTACAGCATTTACCTTGGAGAGCGGACTTCTGCGGTATCTCCTCTCAGCTGTTTCTCAGTCAAACACACAATCCGCAACTTCTACATGTTTTTATGAATAAATGTCCACCTTTTAAATATTATTTCAACATTCATGTCTGGCAATAGACTCATTTTGCTTCAGTAGACTAGCAGTAATACGCTGGAATTGTTTCGCCAAGTTAGCAACACACTTGGTCATGATTTCTATTTTTAATTCAATGAACATCATCCACTTCTTCTTCTCAGCACTGTTCTTCACACTTATTTTCTTTCTTCCAGTGGTTGGAAAACAAATGTATGTCCATCTCTAGCTATAAGCTAATGCTTGCAAGTAAGACCAGATGTTTTGGTCGGATCTTACGGGGTTCACTATGACTTTTGTTACACCAACTAATGGCGGGGATGCTTTTAACTCAAATTTTAGCTTGCGACCTAAATCTTAACAATTAGCTTATCTCACAACACTCTTAAATTGGGGCATTCTTAGGTTGAGGTGTACATTCTAACTTGTTTCTGGCTAATTGACCCTTAACCTGTCGATACAATGGCATATGTCAAACATGAGGACCTCTGTGGCGCTTTCAAAGGTAATCTCTTGTCCAACTCGAAGCTGACCACCTCAAACAGGCTCCATCACTTATCTTCGTCTTTCCACAGGTGACACCCTCCTGGCGATACGCGCTCCAATCGGCACTCAACTCGAGGTGCCAATACCAGAAGCCGTAAGTTCAGTTCCTATCACACAAGTCCCATCTGCTGGTCACCTGTGTCGCCTCTGACCACCATCGTGTATTTACAGGTTATGAACGGACAAAGGAAGTACCAGATCCGTCTGAAAAGTTCATCCGGCCCCATTGAGGTTTTACTGGTCAATAAGGATGCATCCAGTTCCTCGCCAGTTGTTTTGCCTGTCCCGCCCCCAGATGACGTCCTCCAGAGCCTCCCTGCACCGTCACTCTCCTCCCAGGTGTGCACAGATGTTTGCTTGGCTTTGCTTCGGTCTGTTAACTTGAAATCACATGAATTGAAAAATGGAAAGCTTTCCCACTTGTTTTATTTGAATGTATTTTCCATGCGTTTAACTTTACTTCTCACTTTCTCCCTCAAGGCTCCTAAAGCAGCTCCAGTATCGCTAAAGCCTAGTTCTGCTTCACCATCCGCCAGCCAGTCAAGCTCAGTTGCAGGTGGGCCTAAAGGTCTATTACTTGAAATTGCAATACATTCATGCAATTTGTTATTCTTATAGCCAGACGTGTGTGTTTACTTCCGTACCTGACAGTTTCGGCTACAACTGTTGCCTTTCTCAGAGGTCGTCATGTGATGACCTCTGAGGAAGGTACGGAAGTAAACACACAGGTATGGCTATAAGAATAACAAATTGCATAGTTTTTTGAAGACCTAATGAACCTCTTTGGATTACTGCAATACAGTCGTCCCTCGCCACATCGCACTTCGAGGTTTGCGACTTAACTTTATCTCAGATTGTTTAAAGCATATTCTATGTATTTTTTTAACCTAAATTAAGCATTTTCAGGCATGCAACTGCAGGCTACACAAACAAAAAATAAAATTACAATAATAGTCTTGGCCACTACATGAGACCAAACCAGTCACAGCGCAATGTTCAGTATCATGGCCACTGATTGGCTGAGCCTCAGGCAGCATCCCGTCCAAGGTGACTATGTGGGTGTTATTTCATGTCTAAAGAGCTCTCATAATGTTGAAAACCGTGTTCAGAAGGTTTTTTTTCATTAATCTCGCTATGAAGAAATTTGATTTATCATTGAAAATTTAATTGAAGATTATTATATGTGAATGTGCGTATCTGTTGGCCCTGCGATGAAGTGCCGACTTGTCCAGGGTGTACTCTGCCTGCCGCCCGAGTGCAGCTGGGATAGGCTCCCACGATCCAGACGGGGACAAGCGGTAGCTAATGCATGGATGGATATTAAAATATTATATTTTATTAATATATTATTAGTATTATAAATTTCACACCAATTAACCGCGATAAACAAGGATTTACTCTTTACTGTATGCTTTTGTCGTAATTTTAGTTTATTTTAAACATACAGCAAAGGCCAAAAGTTTGGACACACATTCTCATTCAATGGGTTTTCTTTATTTTCATGACTATTTAAATTGTCACTGAAGGCATCAAAACTAGGAGTGAACACATGTGGAGTTATGTACTTAACAAAAAAGGTGAAATAACTGAAAACATGTTTTATATTGTAGTTTCTTCAAAATAGCCATCCTTTGCTCTGTTTACTGTTTTGCACACTCTTGGCATTAAATATAAATGTAAAGCATATAGATATTGATCGATAAATAAGTAACTATGGGTTAATAGTAACATTGTTTGGTGATAATGAGTGGAGAATATGTAATACTTTACATAATATAGAGTAAAGAAAAACAGTAAGAAGGATTAATCGCATAATCAAATCGAATAATAACAAAGAAGTTGCTGTCTTTTATGGTAAAAAAAAACTTGTTTGTGGACCAACTTATCAGGTCCTGGTCCGCTGTGTTTTTAATATGACTAAACATTGTCCACCTAGTTGACGTTGACACCTAAAGGTCATTTTTATGAAAAATGGGTTAGTTTATGTCGATGTCTGGTTATTGAACATGCATACAGTCATTTCATGTTCAGTGCAAAGTAAGTTACAAAATAGAAGCAACAAAACAAAATGCACCCATTTCATTTTTGATTTTATTTTAAGATTAGTTTTTTTGTATGAAAGTTTTTTGTCTAAGTAGTCAAAACATACAAATAAATCACCACAGCATCTGTGTTAGATATGACTATAAAAGTAACATTAAAACAGAAGGATCTGAGTAAAAATATGCATAAAGGTTAAAAAATATTTAAACGCCTGGACAAAGTTACCAGTAAATGTGCAAGCAATGGCAAGTTACGATTTTGTGTATGTCGACAACCACTAAAGTGAACATCTGTCAGCCCATACGAGTGGTGTCGAGATAAAAGCGTTCCTCCAGTGTATCAATTATTTGTTGTTATTGTCTCACATTTTTCACGTCAGGTATAGTTAAGTGCTATATAAATACAGACTATATGCCATTTGTTTCAGAAGTGACCAGCACCACACCACTCACTCCAACCACAGACGCCCCTGCGGCCATGACTCAGCAACTTCAATCCTCTGCCTTATTGGATGGATCTGTGTCTTCTTCTGCATCGACAGTGTTTGAACCCGTTAAGTCGGGCCCGTCTGAACGTGAGTCGCCGCCCGAATGGATTTTCTTCTGAGGTTTTTGAAGGCCAAGAGTGCGACTGTGGATAAAGAAAGTTAGAAGTTGTTTCTGATGAAAGCACGATAAATCGTTTCTGAATGTGTTCCAACTTAAATGTGAAAACTTAAGTGTGAAAATGAAACTTAACTGTTGTGGGGGGTTACGAGTTTGCTTTTTCTTTTCTTCTCTTGTCTATCTGTTTATTTTTGTTTTGCAAGTTAATTAATTAGCAATACTAACTGGCGTAAAGTGCAATCATGTAGCGATGGGATTTATGGCTCTTTTTAATGGAGCCGGATCTTGAGAAGTCGTTCATGTCAAAGAGCCGTTCAAAAGATTGTCTCGTTATATTAACTCAAATATGAAGGAAACTATGACTTGTAGAAGTTAAAAGATAAGATTTCTCAGAATAATTTAAGTTTACATATGCCACCAATAATTAATCTATTGGGCAGCACGGTGGAAGAGGGGTTAGTGCGTCTGCCTCACAATACGAAGGTCCTGAGTAGTCGTGAGTTCAATCCCGGCCTCGGGATCTTTCTGTGTGGAGTTTGTATGTCCTCCCCGTGACTGCGTGGGTTCCCTCCGGGTACTCCGGCTTCCTCCCACCTTCAAAGACATGCACCTGGGGATAAGTTGATTGGCAACACTAAATTAGCCCTAGTGTGTGAATGTGAGTGTGAATGTTGTCTGTCTATCTGTGTTGGCCCTGCGATGAGGTGGCGACTTGTCCAGGGTGTACCCCGCCTTCCGCCCGATTGTAGCTGAGATAGGCTCCAGCACCCCCCGCGACCCCGAAGGGAATAAGCGGTAGAAAATGGATGGATGGATGGTAGAAATTATCCTGACGTAGTATTATAATTTATTTTGTCTTGTTTTTATTGTATACATTACATTATGTGGTGCCATATCCTAATTTTTTGGTAATGACAGCACTATTTTGTATTTCCCCTTACCTAAAGAACTTTGTAGTACAGAAACAAACTATACATTCTACAGACAAAGTCTGTGCCAACTAAAGTTTTCCACCGCCGTTTTAACAATACAGCAAAAATAAACAAAATGGAATTAAATGATTATACTACAAATAAATGCAAGTACCGTACATTACAAATGTGCGTATGATTCAAAATGTGTACGCAAAACTGTTCTACCCTACCTGCTGAATTACGTTTTTTCACGCGCCAATATCTCTTCCTTCTTGGTACAGCAATAAATGTGGCGCATGAATATACTGTAGGCAATTTTAGTAGAAAAAAAAGACTTTCAAGCGAACGACCAACTGGAAATTCACTTAAGAGTCATTTGCTCACCTCACTATAGTCATTTCAATGTCAACATGAAGCGCCCATGCTCAATAACTTGCTGGAGGAATGGTCGTATTGAGTAAATATCACATCCACGTCGAGCACTTGCGCACATGTAAGATGTACAATAGCTCAACTTAGTTATTTTTATGAATGAATTGCATTTTATAAGTCGGTGCCAACTATGTAGTATGCTATATTAACATAATGTATTTCTATTGGTTTCCATTCAGTGCTGGACTTTCCCAAAGAGCTCTCAGAGATGTTTGATCCAACAAAAGGTGAGTTAAATTCCTTTCAAGTTGGCGCGTTGTGCCGTGACCTTCTTAAAACAACATTTTCCACATCCGTTCTCTGTGTCGCAGAGATCATGAGCGGAGATTTGTTGGAGGACCTGATGTCATCGGAAGGTAAGAAGAGTAAAATTCTTTGAGCAGATAATGGATGCTGACGTTTGGTGTTTTTAGAACTATTCAATTAACTTTGAGTTGAGTTGAGTTGAGTTGAGTTTGAGTTTATTTCGAACATGCAAGCATACAACATGATACATCACAATTTCCAGTTTCTCTTTTCAACATGTTCGAAAAGGAGTAGGAAGAAGCAGAGCTTATTTAATCCTACCCCTTTTCTTTACATAACAGTTGCTAAAACTTTTTGTTCACTTCCTGTTCTTAATTTATTCACAATAAACTCCATAAGTAATCACAATAAAATCACTTTACCTATTCTTTTTTTGGTTTTATGACAAATTACTGAGAGTTTTTAGTGGAAATTGGCTATTTACGTTAGCACTTTAAAGGGGTCATATTATACAAAGCCCGCTTTTTGTACCTGTTGTCACTAGGGATGGGCCGATCGATCGGCCACCAATCAGTATCGGCCATTTTTTTTCTTTTGCCGCCAATCCCCTCTGGCTAACTCTATTTATTTTTAGTCCCCCGGCTAGCATTTAATTATGTGTCTCCATACACAGTTTGGAGCTGCTCTCCTAAGTTAATAATGATCACCTTCATTGTGGCATAATAAGCTCTATGTCTTAAAGGGGAACACACTTTTTTGGGTAATTTTGCCTATTGTTCACAATCATTATCAATCAAGAACACGTATGTCTTTTTTTTTAGGGTTCTAAAGTTGATAAAAAAAACACTTGCTAGATGCGGCTAATCTGAATCACCATTGTAGCCTTCAAAGCCCTCTAAAACTACTTCAAAACCCGCCATTGTTTTATATACACACTGCAAGTATATACAGTTGTGTTCAAAATAATAGCAGTCCCACATCACTAGCAAGATAAATCACTGTTTTTGTTAGAATTTCAACTTCTACACTGCAAGTAAGTTTCTAGAATGTTTAGTAAAGGTATAGAAAACCAACAGACCCAACAGGCATGACGTTCATGCTGCTGATTCTGTGAAACTGAATCATTTACTGAAAGGGGCGTGTTCCAAAAAATAGCAGTGCGTAGTTCAATTAGTGATGTCATTGATTATGTGGGAAAAAAATGTGTTAAACAAGTAGCCCTTATTTAAGGATCAAGGCAACTGACTCTGCATATGCTGGCTGTGCATTTGTCCTTGGAAAAACAGAGTAAAATGGGTCGTTGAAGACACTGTTCAGAAAAAGAGCGTTCTTTGATTAAAAATGTAATAAAACAGGGGAAAACCTATAAAGAAGTGCAGAAAATGATAGGCTATTCAGCTAAAATGATATCAAACGCTTTAAAATGGCAGCCAAAACCAAAAAGGCGAGGAAGAAAAAGAAAAACGGTTATTGGAATGGATGGGAGAATAACCAAAATGGCAAAGGCTCAGCCTATGATCAGCTCCAGGAGGATCAAAGAAGATCTAAGATGGCCTGTGAGTACTGTAACATTTAGACCACGTTTATGTGAAGCCAAGCTACCAGCAAGAAGATTGTTCTTTTTGGGTCTAAGGGCCACAGACAGTTTTGTCAGATGTCCTGCAAACACTGAATTCAAGCCGCAGTACACAGTGAAGACGGTGAAGCATGGTGGTGCAAGCGTCATGATATGGGGATGTTTCACGTACTATGGTGTTGGTCCTATTTATCGCATACCAGGGATCAATGATCAGTTTGAGTACATCAGAATACTGGAACAAGTCATGTTGCCGTATGCTGAAGAGGAAATGCCCTTGAAATGGGTGTTTCAACAAGACAATGACCCCAAACACACCAGCAAGCGAGCAAAATCATGGTTCCAGACAAACAGAATTCAAGTAATGGAGTGGCCAGCACAATCCCTGAACCTTAATCCCATTGAAAACTTGTGGGCTGACATAAAAAATGCTGTTCATGAGGCAAAACCAAAAAATGCAGAGGAATTGTGGAACGTAGTACAATTGTCCTGGGCTGCAATACCTGTTGACCGGTGCCAGAAGTTGGTCGACTCCATGTGCCACAGATGTGAAGCAGTTATCAGAAACCCTGGTTATGCAACTAAATTATAGTTAATAATTCTAAGGAAAGTTGAATCTGCTAGCCTTTCTTAGTTTATACAGTACATTTGAGTTTTGTAAAAAAAGATGTCAACACTGCTATTTTTTGGTTTTATATTTCTTGACTTTCTGTAAAATATTGTCAAATTAAATTACTTTTTTCCAATTTTCTGACTTTGAAATAGAATGTGCAGTGTCTCCAATGCATTTGTGTTCATTAAAATACAATTTATTTGAAGAATTTAGAGGTTTACTCACCTTTTTAAACACACTGCTATTATTATGAACATAACTGTATATATAATCAGAATCAGAAGTACTTTATTAATCCCTGAGGGGAAATTAATGTAGTAACAGACACGTTAATAACAATATGCAATATGTACAATATTTAGCGTATTTTGGTCAATTTTATGCATTACCAAAACTTATTTCCTCATAGCAACAATCTTCTGGAAACAAATGTGTGTTTCTACTTCTGGAAACAAACGCTTGTGTGTTCTAACCATGGAAGACTTTGTAATAGAAAACGAAGATGGCTATTTTTGGACAAATGAGATTTCACAACCTTATCTTTTTTAACCTAAATATACAGAGGATGAACTATTGGTTATAGAAGCTTATCGAGCACAAAAAGAGACTGAAACGTTGGAGCAGACAGAAGCCGAGAGAGTGAGGTCAGCTTGATTTGACACGGCAAATGTGGAACTTGGAGCCAAACTATGCCGACATAAATGGCGTGCTTACCCAAAATAAACCGGAAAAAAAGCAACCCCGGCCAGCTAGACCAAATACACGACTGTCCATTGAGTGAGTCACTATAATATTGATAAATGTAGCACGCAATGCTTGTTATTACAACTACAGTGCATACACTGTCCAGTGAGCTGTGTACAAACAAAACATGAGATGTGGGCTAAAGTTCATTGCATACATGTTATAGAATTTTACACTATATTTTCAATTATATTAATGTTAATAAATTATCTACTAAAAAAAGCTACAAAATGATGTGATAAATTACATGGAACATGTAAGTGTCAAAAAGACAGCTAAAAGAGGTTGGTAGATGGGAATAAATCTAAAAGTGAAATATAGTGTAGAAATGCACCCAGTTCAGTTGCAGTTGCAGTCTTGATTTTCACAATTTTCTTTCAGGGCTTGCCTGGCAGCACTTTGTGCCCATTTTTCTCTGTTTTTCTCAAAGGGTGCTCACAGACCTGAGCCTTATTAGTGTTTATTGTGCAAACAAAAATGCAGTATGTCCACTGGCAGACCAATATCACGTAAAATGCTCTCTTATTGGTTGGATTAATCAGCACCGGCCACCATACCAACCTCCAGCTTCATCTAACGACGTAAGAAACTTTTGGGTTTTGTGACCTTGTGTTTACAACCCTGAGGAAGTCTCCATGTGTGCAGACCACTTTAAAGACCGCTATTTTACCAACCTCCGATAATACACAGTAGGATTTTTCCCAAAAAACACATTTACGGCTGGATCTGTGTCTACTACTGTATTTATGGCAATGGGGGAGACAATGAAGTGGTACGTTCAATAACAGATTGACAATTTCCTTATTTTTTATCCATCCATCCATTTTCTACCGCTTGTCCCTTTTGGGGTCGCGGGGGGTGCTGGAGCCTATCTCAGCTGCATGCGGGCGGAAGGCGGGGTACACCCTGGACAAGTCGCCACCTCATCACAGGGCCAACACGTTTATATTTTTTAAATTTATTTAGGTCCATATGTCGGTTTAAACAAGAAGACAGATACTATAATAACACATAGCGTGTATACTTACTGTTTCATGGCAATGAAAATTGTGGAAAGAATAAATAAATAAACAAACTTTTTGAGATGCTTTATGTCAAGGCTCGGTTCTGAAGTTTCTTCTTCATCGCCGCTTTCCTCTCGCTCTAGGTCAGTAAAATGTTCCCCAAAGCACCACCATTACAGGTTATATAGACCATAGACTTACAGTATACACTAAACGCCCCACGGATTGGCTGAATCATACTTCAAGCTGTCCGCCATCTTACGGCAGTCATTTGACAAGACTTCACCCGTATCACTATGCCTAACTTATGTAAATGAATAGTTTGTCATGTTTTTGACATCAACTACATCATATATCTTCACCAAAAGGAGTCTGTATGCTACATTGTTACCATGTCATAAAAAACACTGCTGCTGCATCGATAACTATAAATCTATCAACACTAAGATTCTTGACAGCCACTTAAATGAGCGATTTCTTCATAAAACACATTGCTGTCACTTTGACTTGTACTGGTAGATGGGGCATACGGGACTGCCGTAAGATGGCGGCCGCGCTGACGTAGCGAAGAAGTGGATTTTAGTATTTAAGTGTTTAACCCCCATTGTAAATGATTTATTTGGATAAACCAGTGGTTTTCCCCTCACATTTAAATAGTGTCGACTGAATCACAGTGCAACTGTACATACAGTACAAGGCAGTGGCGGACCGTGCGTTTCTCACCTAGGCCTTCAGTGATGTCCTACTTAGTCCGACTTCACCTCTCAAAATACCGTAATTTTTGTCACCACATGGACACGGTTGGGGATACTATACAGAAACACACTTGCACAATACTGGGCATTGATCCCCTCAACAGTGTACAAAAGGGTCTATTCTTTTGGCACAACATTCAATAAAACCGCTTCTGCAATTAAAACATATCTTACATGGTACTGTCAAAATTAAAAGAATTGTATAAAACAAATAAAGGAATAAAATATTTGAACTCACAATTTGTGGCACCTATCCGACGCCGTATAAGCCAGTGGTACAGTCATAGTCCTTTGATTCGTGTGAAAGTGGCGAGCAAACCATTTCGCCGCCGGTGTTGTGCCAAAATTTGATTGCCTGCCAAAAATATATTTCCTTCGCGGAAGCACGCACCGCTCGCTAAACCTGCATTACTTGGCTTCCTCTGTCCACAGCGGATTACTAGGTGTAAAACAAACACTTTATCTTCTTATTTTACCGGTGAGTTTTATGTGGCTTTCTATGGCTCCGGTGCCAATTCCTGTTTTCGCAACTTGCGATTGAATACTCACTTGGGAGTCCCAAGTGAGTATTCAAACACAGCGTTAGGCAGAAAAGAAGGCCTTACTGACAACAACTCGTGATCTGATTGGCTATCTCAATTGTCTATCAACTGTATGTGCCTGTTCACTTACAGCGCAAAGTCATTGTTGATTCTGAAGGCCCTGGGCAGATTTCGTACAGCATGGCAACATAAGCTACCTGAATTCTGATTGGATACAAACTCTAATCTAAAAACAACAGCATTGGAAGGAGCTTGATATGACATGAAGAGAATATGAATACTTTTACATCCATCCATCCATTTTCTACCGCTTGTCCCGTTCGTGTTCGCGGGGGTTGCTTTTACATATTTAGGGAAAGTAAATTAAAAATTACTTTTATCTTTAATTATGATTATGATTTCTGGTTATGTTAGGCCAGCAGAGTATTTCCTTGTACCTACCTGTGGTACAATGAAATGTTTGCAGTTACATAAATTGAGTTTTTACAAAGTTGCAAACTCCTGGTGTAACGTGTGGAATCTATTTTCTCTTGCCATTCCACCTCCAGTGTTCTCGCCTCTCCTGCGTCTGTCCCCGCCGCCCAGCGACCATGAATACATCTACAACCTGGATGAGACCGAAGGCCTGTGTGACCTCTTCGACGTGCCCATCCTTAACCTCTGACCCTCCAAAGATGGCCACCGAAACTCTCTTAAGCTAATGTTCCCTTACAACTACCTTCATGATGGTGAAGAAGTAGAGCAGCACTGTTGACAGACTCCTATGAACAGGGAGCTCCATAGCGCCACGTAAGGGGGAAACACAGCATTTTTTATTTGATTTTCAGCATTTCCATGGATCAACACAAAAAAGAACAAATCTATTTTTGAATTACTGATTATATGTCCCATCCGTGTACGGACTTGCAAATGAATGTGTGTAGGCTTAACGTGTGTGCGTGTATACGCATACTATTGTGTGTTTTGTACGATTAAGTCCAGTGTCTTCAGGGGGAAGAAAACAAGAAACATTTTCCTATCAGGTCCAGAGTCATGGTGGACTAACGGAGCGCAGCCTTTATCACCCGCCAGCTGCTCACTCGTGGCTTGAATCAGTCCAAACGCAGCTGGTTAAATATGCACTATCTTTGTGTACATAAAGAATATATATTTTGTCTTAGGAGCACACCAGTCAATTGTCTATTGCATTTGTAACAGAAGAAGATATAGTTGGTTGAAATAGCTTTTTTTCCCTTTTCTGTAAAGTCAACCTGTGTATTTTATTTCCCCATACACTGTATGCTAATAGAATAGCATTTGTATCTGCTAGATTTTTTTAAAGGATCCATTCGGGGCTGTACAAGCTATAGTATATGGAATTGAGCGGCTCTATTTGCTGGATCATCAAAGCATCTTGTCTCGGTGCACTTTACATCACACTGAACCACCACTTTTTCAGACCATGGTCACCAGCCATTGTGTTTGCGCCTAATCCTTCAATGCAACACCAAGTACTTTGGAGTTTAGGGAAGACGATTCAGCACAACTTGATGAGTAAAGTGTGTGAGTGAGCCAAATGGAAATTAAGTTACAACTTCTCATGCCTTTTTTTAACAGGCAATGTGTATTTGCATCAGAGGAAACTAAATAAACACTGTTATCTTTTTAGATTGTGTGGCATTTATATGGTTGTATCCTTTTGTCATCTAAAAAGCAGCAGTAAGCTTAGCTTACTAATCAGTTTGGGGAACTACACAAAATGAAAGTACTGTAATGACAACAGTGTTAATGGTGTAATTCAGAGAACAATACTCTGTGTATGTTTAAATGCAAATTAACTATATCCATCCATTCAATGCATTTAATTTAAGAAAATATGACATTGAGTCATTGATCTCGTTGTGGCTTGTGCAGCCCTTTGAGACACTTGTGATTTAGGGCTATATAAATAAACATTGATTGATTGATCTTTTCAATTCAAACAATTGAATATACATGTACTTCCACTCCAATATATTGTGACAAATTTCAGAATGAGTCAAGATAGCGTTTTGCTTTTTTGAAATGGTCAATGTTTAAAATGTATTTGTATTTTTCACAAAAGAAGAAAAATATAATATAATTACAAATAGGCCTTTATAAGTTAATTCGAATTTTGCATGGGACGACTGACTTTTTTTAATGTTTGCCCGGAAAACCCTTCAAGGGGACAACTCGTTCACGCCCACTCAAAGATGTCATCATTTGGTAACATACAAAGAGCCCTAAAGCACTGAAATAAACTTTGTTCACCATGAAATGAAAGTAGATTTCCCAAATATTCAGTTCATCTTTTTCCCGAGGACAACTCGTTTGCAAACGCTTACCCAAAACAGCATTTCCGTGGAAGTTCCTGTCTTTCCTTTTCCAAATAAAATCCCTATTTCGTTTGTAGTCATGTACTACCTTACGCCCAAGTGTGATTAAACTTTTAAAACAGACTAAAAATTAAACTTCTGAATTGAATGTTGACCACGTCAATTTTAATAACGGGGTATTTCACTTATTACATTCTGAGTCTTAAAACGGCGCGGTGCACGGCTTTATTTTGAAATACACCAAGCGGAAAAGGATTTGCCATTTTTGCTGGATTTGCGAAAAGAAAATCTGTACCAGAGCTACTCAACTAACCCGGAACTTTAATATAAACGGAGTAATTCTGAAAACGCACTTTACGGCTTTCGACCGTTTTCATAGGTAGTTTAATAGGTAGCTCGGACATTTGTCTTGGAATAGTAGGATTTTTAAACCGGACTGTGCTCCCTCTGAGTGGAGAACAGACTGCTTCAAATGTTCCTCGCTGCGAGGGCAACCGTTCCTACGGGAGAGAAACTTTCAACTTGCCTTTTCTAATCAGGTAGGACGCATTCTCTTTTCTTGCATTAAAGCTACTTTTTAAATGTATTTTTAGAACAGCCTCATTTACAATAACCTTTGACATACACAAAGCCACACTTTTTTGCCTAGATTTAACTAACTTATATTTTGAATGTAAAAACGACATGCTGAAAAAACCCCAAATAAACCATGCAAACACAAAATTATTTAACTACAAAAAACACGCTATGTTAATTAGCTCCACATTGTCACGGTTGTTACCTAGGTAGGTGTTTTACGTTTAAAGTGTGTGTGTGTGTATGTATGTGAATGTCAATATATATATATGTGTGTGTGTGTGTGTGTGTGTGTGTGTGTGTGTGTGTGTGTGTGTGTGTGTGTGTTCTTGTATTTCTGCCCTTCTTGAGACATCAACAAGGAAAAGTACCTTCCCTATGAGGACCGGTGAACATGTTAGGACCGAAATCATGGTCCCAATACGGAAAACCATTGCATCTAATAGAGAGACAAATACTAGAGTCCGTGAACATTGCCCCAAAGTCAGGATTGTTTTTGTTGATTTAATGTGCATACAAAAGTAAACATCGACAGGTGCAAAGGCGGCAGTATATGATCAAACAAGACGGCAGGTAAAGAAGGACTTACCTTTTCATCCCCGGAAAAACCCGCCAGGTGAACAGCTGATTTTAGGACTTCTGGTGCTGACCGCGTCCCATATGTGACCATGTACATCAGGCCTGGGCAATTATTTTGCCTCGGGGGGCCACATTTAGAGAAAAAATTGTGCCTGGGGGCCGGTATATCTATTTTTAGGAACACTAATACAAAACCTCACCATAATGTCTGATTGAATGCTAAAAACGTCATGACAGACCGCCTTAAAAAACAGAATGGAATTTAAAATTTTTTTACTAAATGAGACAAACAGAATGTACATGAAAATAAAGAATGTGGGATTTACAATATGAACTATAAAAGGATAAAACACTGAATATTGACAACATATCACATGTCACACCCCCTCTCGATCGACATATTTTACAATCAAGCGAAACAATGCAACAAAAATGCAACAAACACAGCGAAATATGAGCGCGAAGGGTAAAAAAACCCCACCTACAATCTGATACATCTGATATTTCACTAAGCTTTAGAACATTGTTGTAAAAATCTGCAGTGAAAACATCACTGCAGATCATAATGGCAGCTACAGATTCTATCTTAAAGATCTAAAAAAAATGTTTGGGAATGTCCGGCGGGCCAGATTGAAAAGCTTAACGGGCCGCATGTGACCCCCGGGCCTTAATTTAATGTATTAAAAAAAAAAAAAGTATATTGAGACATACTGTAATAACTTGGAAGTAAATAATGAAGATTAAAAACCAATTACAAAGACAAAATAAATAAATAAATAAATGAACTAAAAGCAGTCTTTTTCTCACAAAGTGTCGACTTCTTTCTCATAAAATTGGGAACAATTTCTCATATTCTTTCTGTTTCTGTAATATTGCAATATTTTCTCGTAAAATTACTTTTTTTATGTAAAATTATAACTTTTAATGCAAAATGGTGACATTTGTCATATAAAATTCTGACCTTTATCACAATATTGCCATTTTTTTTGTTGTTTTGTAAAATAGTGACATTTTTTGAGTAAAATTATGACTTTTGTCATTTTGCCAAGTAAAATTCAGATTATTATTATAATATTGCCAACATTTTTAAAGTTTTCTTATGTTATGTTTGGCAATTTTCGTAATGTTACTCGACAAAAGTCGAGTAACATTACGAAAATTGCCAAATATTTAAGCTTTTTCTTGTAAAATTGCGACTGTTATTGAGTAAAATTCCAACTTTTATCATAATATTGCACAAATGTTCAGTTTTTCTTATGAAATTTTGACTTGCGTTGAGTAAAATTACGACTTTTATTATAATACTGCCAAAATTCTAGGTTTTTCTTGTGAAATTGTGACCTTTTTCTTGTGAAATTCCAATTCATTCTTCACAGCAAGCTTTTTTATATTTGCATCGTATGTATATATTATTAATGTTGTAAATACAAATCTTTACATATCTAGAAAGGGTGGTCCTAAAGAGGTAGGCATTTTTCGGAGGTCTCAAGAAGGTAACAAATACAATAATGTGTGTGTGTGAGTGTGTGCACGCGTGTGTGTGTCTGTGTGTGTGTGTGTGTGTGTGTGTGTGTGTGTGTGTGTGTAGGTGGGAGCCTGTCACGTTAAAATCTTGAGGCAGCTGAGAGGTGCCCCTCCAACACATCCACGCGCACGCGCACACACAGGAGGAATGTGAATGGGGGGGACTGGTACTGAGACACACTTGTGGATCCACAGGCAAACAAAAGGTCCAGAAAGAATTACTTGCGGCTTTATGTTTTAACAAAGCCCACTAGCCATGGAAGAATACACACACACACACACACACACACACACACACACACACACACACACACACACACACACACACACACACACACACACACACACACACACACACACACACACACACACAGACAGCTGCTGAACATGTCATTTCGTATTTAATTCCACAGGGTGGGATGTACAGTAGCTGCCTTTGCATCTTATTGTCATTTAGATCAGTGTTTCTTAACCATAGGGCCCATTTGGGCTGCGTTGGTACTCAGTTGTAATACACTGTTTTACCACTTGTGGCAGTAATGACGATAACAAATAAAGAGAAAAAGTCTGGAGCTTAAGTCATAGAGAAGTTTCTTAAGCGCAAAAAATATGACTGAACTGGTGAATCTGTATTTTCATTTACACTTGACAGTTTAGTTAAACATTTTTCATTGTCAACTTAGTTTATTTTCGCACAGTAATGACAATAACAAATAATGAGAAGAAGTCTGGAGCTAAAGTCATAGAGAAGTTTCTTAAGCGCCAAAAATATGACTAAACTGGTGAATCTGTATTTTCATTGAGACTTGACAGTTTAGTTAAACATTTTTCATTGTCGACTTTGTTTATTTTAGCACTACATAATTGTATGTAAATGCATTTTTTCATCAGTTACTTATGAGTCCTTTTTCACGCAGTATATTTGGTTAGTCCTTATTTTTATAATCAGTCTGACCTAAGCCTAAGAATTATGTGTTAAATAACCAATAGTCTTTGTGGTTAACACATGGCTTCATATCATTTGACAAGGTTGTAAACTGTATTTCGGTTAGAAATGAATATTGAATGTGATTAAAATCAAGAGTAATATTGCTAATTCACTGTTTGTTTTATGTTGCCAATTTTTTTTGCTGCAGCTGTTACAAATACTGTAATATTGTACATGGTAATTGGGATTTGTTATATATTGTATATATTACATCATATTATGATATAATATATCAGTATATATTATATACTTCATATATAATATGTAAATATTACCTATATATTATAATTTATATTGCTACTATGGTACATTTTTAGTCTACTTTATACCTTTTTGTTTTTGCCCTCTTTTTGTGCCCTTGTGTGCATTATCTTTTCCATCCTTTGTAACTGAGCTACTGTGTGAAACAATTTCCCTTGTGGATCATTAAAGTTTGTCTAAGTCTAAGTCTGTATTTGAGTGGGCCTCGGGCCTCTCTGTAGTGGAAAAGTTGGGCCCTAGGTCAAAAAGGTTGAGAACCTCTTATTTACAGTATTTAAGCTGCAACCAGCATGATGCAAGAGACTCGTCTAATTTGCATAGCTGGGCAATGTGGGCATGATACATGAGAATCTAACCTTTTTTGTTGGGAGAGACATAAAAGTGAGCTAAAATCATGAAAAGAAAAACTTGTTTAGAAAAACAAATGTCACAAGCAGGGCGGCGCTATTAGTGTGGGAGCTACTAAACACACGCACAACCTGACGTTGGAATGTGCACAGTAGTCTGCAATATTTGGATGAATAGTACCTACACTTTTGAGCTTAATTGCTCTTAACTCAAAACCCTTGCATCTCAAGTCAACGTCATTTAAATTAGTTGAAATTAATTTAACTGGAGCTTGCCCCCCCCTCCCTCCCTTGTCACTCCCACTGTCTCATAAACGCGTACACGCAGGTAGCTCGTGCAAACAAACAAAGCAGTCCGAGAAGCAACAAACCATTTGCAGTTATGTTGTTGTTATGATAGAACATACAGTACAATGATTGCTAACATTAGGTATCCAAATTGCTATCATTAGCTAACAACACACAAAGGTATTGTGTGTGCACGTGTAACGTATGTTTATGGTTATGGTTTGAGTTTATTTTGAATATGTATACAGATACAATATGACACATCATATAATCCATACATTCTTATTTCTATTTACATGTTCGAAAAGGAGTAGGAAGCCTAGTTATTCCTACCACTTTTCCAATTTGTAGCAATTACTGACACATTAGTTCCCTTCCTATTCTCATTGTGTAACACAATTTACATTAATAACTTCTAAATGCAACAATTCTCTTAATAGTTAAGTCAGTTACGATTCACATAATGAGATGAATGGTATCTAATGTTCAACAAAGTTGATCAAAATTCTTCTTCTTTGTAAACACTTGTAGTTTGAACATAAACTGGATTATATTAGTACATTGTTTGACTTCTTTGCTTAGTTCATTCCATAATTTAATTCCACATACTGATATACTAAAGCAGGAGTGTCAAATTCAATTGAGCTCAGGGGCCGCATGGAGGAAAATCTATTCCCTCACGGGTCGGACTAACAATATCAAGGCATAATAACTTAAAAATAAAGACAACTTTGAAATTGTTTTTTTTTTTGTATTACTTTGGCCAAAAATAGAACAAGTACATTCTTAAAATGTACATATTAGAACTAACCCTCTTGGCAAAACACTTCAAATTGGATGAACATTCTGAGGAAAAATTGGGTGCGGTTTCAAAAACACCATGAAGAACATAATGAACTTGGACTTTGTGTTTTTTACAAAGCCAAACTTTTAGTTCACTGTTAAAGACGTGTTTGGAAAAGCAATCAAGTGTTTCCTTAAACTGCCACATTGTTGACATCCACAACTACCACAACACATTCATTTATCATCATTCAAGTATTACAATTATAATATCATCAAAACAATTGTCAAAAAAATTACACCATTGTAGCCGAATCAAAGGTAACGTGACTAAAAAATTAACCATTGTGAACATTGTAGATTTAAGCATAAAATAAAATAAAGCAAACAAAACAAATGTAGAAACACACATTTTTATAATGGAGCTCAGTGTGCACATTGTGCCGTTAACCAATTGCGAGCGCTGCACGGAACTAACTACAAACATGATGGTCAAGTTGACTTAAAACTTTGCATCTTACCATTTCGTTATTTTATCCGTTACGTGGATCATTTACAATTAGAGAAGGTTTTGTGTGTTGCTACAGCATTAGTCTGCTGCCAGCAACAACCAGAGCAGCTCATTGCGTGCACCTGCGCTGATTGGAGTAGCGGCAGCCAATCAAGGGGGCACCTAAAGTCAGCTGAAACGCCATCTGACGTGGGTTACATTTGAATTGCTATTGCAACATCCAGTGCACACATTTAGAACAGCAGTTTCTTTCAATAAAAAATTGCAGCTCATTTTTATACTTAGCAAACTCATCTTGCAGGCTGCGGGCCGGATTAAACCTGTTTGCGTGCCTTATACGGCCCGAGCGCCGTATGTTTGACACCCCTCTATTAAAGGCTTTAAGTGTTGTGTGTGCATACTAATTATTTAAATTATATTTTCATTTGAGGTTATATTTTTCCTCTTTTGTTGAGAAGAATTGTTGTACACTCTAGGGTAGCAGGTTATGGTTTGTTTTGTGCATCATTTTAGCTATTTGTAAACGCTCCAAATTACCAAGTTTCAGTATTGTATATTCAATTAATTAAGGTTTCTATGTTGTCTATAACTGTTATATATTATTCAAACTGATCTTTTTTGTAACATGGTTAGTGAGTAAAGTGTACTTTTGTAGTTATTTCTCCATATTTTTGCACAATAATTTAGATATGGTAACACTAGCGAGCAGTAGAGAATATGGAGTGATATTTTGCTTTATTCATTATTGAAATATTTCTTGCAACTTTGGGTTGTATATTTTTTATATGAGAGTTCCAGTTCATTTTTTCATCTATTATTACGCCCCCAAATTTGATTTATTTCACCCTTTCAATGTCTTGTGTTTGACTGTCTCTTCTATTGTTAGGCAAGGCAAGGCAAGGCAAGGCAACTTTATTTGTATAGCACTTTTCATACACAAGGCCGACTCAAAGTGCTTCACAGCACATGTGGTACAACAAAGTGAAATGAAAGAAAATAAAAGCAAAATAAAAATGCAGACAATAAAAATAAATATAAATATTACCATATATTACCAAATGTTACCATATAGCATTATTTTAGTTTCACTGTGATTCAAAGATAGTCTGTTTTTGTCAAACCATCTCTTTAATTTGTTAATTTCTTCTGTTATTTGTATTAGCTTCTCTGTGTTCTCTCTTGAACAAAACAAAGCCGTGTCGTCCGCAAACAATACTAACTTTAAGCCCTTTGTAACTTTACAAATGTCATTTATATAGAGATTAAATCGTTTTGGTCCCAGTATTGATCCCTTGGGTACACTGCAAGATATGTTTAGTTCTGTTGACATTTTTTCACTTAGCTTCACATATTGATTGATTGATTGAAACTTTTATTAGTAGATTGCACAGTGAAGTACATTTTCCGTACAATTGACCACTAAATGGTAACACCCGAATAAGTTTTTCAACTTATTTAAGTCGGGGTCCACTTAAATTGATTCATGATACAGATATATACTATTTTCATAATACAGTCATCACACAAGATAATCATCAGAGTATATACATTGAATTATTTACATTATTTACAATCCGGGGTGTGGGATATGGAGGGGGTGGGGCGGGGGGTTAAGTTTGGTTGGTATCAACACTTCAGTCATCAACAATTGCATCATCAGAGAAATTGACATTGGAACAGTGTAGGTCTGACTTGGTAGGTAGGATATGTACAGCAAGTATTGGACACAGAGAGAGGGATCAGAAATGATAAGAAAAAGTGTCTACATTTGATTGTTTACATTTGATTATTTTCAATCCAAAGAGGTAATATGAGGAAGGGCGGGTGTTAGTTTAGGGTTGAAGTTGCCTGGATGTGTTGCTTCCTGTTGGTTAAATAGCTTCTTATCCTGTTCAGTACAAACACTCTGATGCCATATTGTTTTATTTTTTTCATTAAGACATTATGCTTGTGTCAAATGCTTTTGTTAGATCCATAAATACTGCTGCTGCACACGGTTTACCATGCATTAGTAATTTCCTCACTTATAGCCATTAATGACGTCGATGTTAAAATATTAGCTCTGTCATATTGTTGTTATGATAGAACATACAAACAATAATCCCTAACATTAGGTATCCAAACGGCCACCATTAGCTAATAACACACAAAGTTAATGTGCATGCACGTGTTGCGTATATACAGTACAAAGTGTACGTCATTACGTCCTAAAACCTGGGCTGGAATGCTTAATCACTCAATCAATCAAATTTGACTTATGTTGTCTCAAAGGCCTTGACAAACTCACAACGACATCCCCTGATCTAAATCCACATCCGGGCGAAGAAAAACAAAAAAATTCCCATATGAGGAAAAACAAAAACCATTGAGAAGGGATTGCATATGAAGAGACCCTCCTTCCAGGGTGACCGTCTACAATGGATGTCAAGTGGGTACAGTCATTAAATTGTTAAATGAATATTGTCAAATTAATTGTTAAATTAATAGATAAAGCGGGAGTCCAGTCCATCGCATAACTAATAGAAAGTCATCGAGGGGGGGTGTTGTGTCTTGTTCCAGTCTCATCTAGTCAGCTCCCAGAGATGTCTATAGCTGTTCATGGAAGAGTGGGCCAACGAGTGGTCCATCTCAGGTCTCAATTCGGGTCAGCTAACACCTCCTCCAGACTGGTACCGCTCCAGAAATTAACCGTGGTCACCTGGATTCCTCTTTTTGCAGGACACATTGGAAAGTTAGCGCCCACTAGGCATCTGCATAAATGTTGCAAATAGCTCCTTTAACCATCACGCCGTTGTTAAAAAGCCTTTGGGGAAAGTGTGTCTATTTTACATTACACTGATCAATCAACTGGTCAATAAAATGTACTCGTGTGTAAATAGATTGATAGTAGTGGTAGCAGAAAGTAAACGCTATTAAATACGAGTGCATCAGTGTCCAAAAAGACACATAAAAACCTCATAGCACTTGGATATTACATTTAATTGTATCATCATGGTCACATTAATATGTACTTGGCAATCATCAATTATAATAAACATCAAGTTATTCAATTCAATAATTAAATGGGTTCAAGTGCACATGATTTATTCATGTCATTAGTGCTACATTGGACAATTTATCATAAATCAAGGCAACTCTTCGTCGCATATGTCATCAATATAATCATGTATTTATCTTACCACGACCTTTATTTGTGTGGAAGTATCAGGTCACGTTACTCTTACTAGTTTTCCTTTTTCCACAAATGATGAGTTAACCCATTTTAGGATTTTGCTTTGCTGCGATTATAAACAAATGTAGACCCTAATAAATAAGTTCAAGTTAAAGTACCAATAATTGTCACACATACACTAGGTGTGGCAAAATTATTCTCTGCATTTGACCCATCACTCTTGATCACCCCCTGGGAGGTGAGGGGAGCAGTGGGCAGCAGCGGTGGCCGCGCCCAGGAATCATTTTTGGTGATTTAACACCCAATTCCAACCCTTGATGCTGAGTGCCAAGCAGGGAGATATAACGATCCTAATATTTCCATGGTGGTAATAAAAGCATAACGTGAAATGATTTTGAAATATACATCTGGAAATACAGCAATTCGTCTGCATAACTTCATCCATTTTTTAACTCTCTGCAGCCACTTTTAAATAAAACAGGTTTTACTATACTTATTTTAATCTAAAATAATGAATCAATTAGATCGGGACAAGTGGTTGAAAATGGATGGATGGATGGATAGATCGTCATCAAAATCTTAAAAACATGCTAGCTGCAAATGAAAGTGTGTACCTTAATCTCCGACCACTTTTTTTTAAAGTTCTGCATGATGCACCAAGGCAGTGCACCATACTGTAACTCCGCCTCTCCAACCTCTGTCTCCGGGAAATGCCAAATTCATAAATCATTCGCATTGACCTTGTGTGTTAAAAGTGAGGCATGAGGAGGGCAAGGCGTGAGGTGGGATTATGCACGCACACTTCCACTCCAAATTGCGTAAAAGTGTGTGAAACCCAGGTTTTAAAAGTCTGAATACTTTTGCACGTACACAAATTTGGTGTTTGTGGCCTACCAAGACTTTTATAGATAAGGCCCCGGCTGCGTTTGAAGTGTGTTTAGAAGCAGAGTTTTGATATGATTTACTGTACGGAGTTGTAACGACAAGCTACATTCACATTAGAGGTGGTCGATGTGGCCTACAATCTACATTGTGATACATATTGCAGCCTCCCGCAATAACTATATGCATCACGGATATATTTTGGGGCATTTCAAAGCGGGTTACTAAGGCTCCAATTTAGCTGCTGACATATGCGGTAACATTTTGCGGTTGAATTATTTTCCCAAAATATTATTTATCTACTCTCATTGTTATCCCATTGGGTTGAGGTTTTTCTTGCCCTGATGTGGGATCTGAGCCGAGGATGTCGTTGTGGCTTGTGCAGCCCTTTGAGACACTCGCGATTTAGGGCTATATAAGTAAACATTGATTGATTGATTGATACTTGAAGATTTATTGTTAATATCTGTTTAATTTATGTTGTAACATGGTTCTCTCTGCCCTTCTGTAAAAATGTAATGAACACTTATTCTTCTGTTGCTTGGATACTTTACATTAGGTTTGGGCGATACTACTAATGTGGGTATCGATCCATCCATCCATTTTTTACCACTTGTCCCTCTTGGAGTCGCAGGAGGGCTGAACCCTATCCCAGCTGCACTCGATCTAATACCAAGTAACTACAGGAGCAGTACTGGTCATACCATTGCTGATACTGGTAAATTTTTATCTCAATTTAGATCAGACAAAAACAGAGCATGGCGGTGTAACAATATACATTAAATATTTAAAGTATTTTCTACTACTGACTCTTATTTAAATCTTTTGGTTTTTTCCCTAAAAGCCCTCGTGAGTCCAGGGACTTATTGGCTGAGTTTATAAACAATAACAAAAATGACAAAGTTTTTTTTTGATGAATACAAAATATCGATCTAGCCACTGTAGTGTCGACCATATAATGGCATTATTTGTACTGTGTATTGTTACTGTTGATATTCTTATCAATCCACCCCCCTTTGTTTATATTCCAGGGGCCGTACTTATCAAGCTTCTTAGAGTGCCATTTTACACTTAAGTCCTGAGAATTTGCGAAATTTAGTCCTACTCTCAAACTTAAGAATAAAAGCTTTTTATCAACGTTCTTAAGTCTAAGAATCACTCCTACTCTCCACGATATTTAAGAGACCTTCAGAGGTGTCTTAAGTGGTTAGGAGTTGCCAGCAGGGGATGGCACTGAGGCGAGAGAGACGTGCGCGAACGTTCAGGGAACGGAACAATGTTTTTTTTTTTTTTGATGACGAGCAGCTGATCAAACGGTATCGTTTAGACAGAGTGGATATTATTTTTGTCACAGATTTAATACTTTTCGATTCCTTGTTGATTTCTGCATGTGTCTGCAGTGGGCTAGTATATATAGAGCCACCCACACCAGTTTCAAATTAGTTGCCTAATTAATGAATTGGAAAGAAAATGTTATGACAGTAGCGTATGTGTGTGGCCGTGAGGTGAGTGACGTCAGTGAGTGTGTGGGCGATAGAAGAGAGGGAGCGGTAGCGTGAGTGCCGGCGGGGACTAGTTTGTTTTGTATTATTTTGTAGTTTATTGTCAAAATATACACTCCCATTGTCCACTTAAATATTTCCAAGATATTTCTTTATTCTTAGACAACGGATTCCCTTCCATGATTGGTCATTTCCATGGACACAGAAATGACGTCACCTAAAATTCCGTTTACGGCACATAGTAATGTCGTAATTCAGCTCTGAGTGTGACACTTAAGATTCAGTCCTACACTTCGCTGAAAGTGTGAGTAAGACGCTTGATAACTAACTTTTAAGTGCAGCTTTCAGCGAAGAATATATTTACTCTTAAGTCAACTCTTAGCAGACTTCTTAGGAGTAATTCTAAGAAGCTTGATAAGTACGGCCCCAGAGCTCTAGCTTAGCGATTAACTTATCCTCCTCTTCCGTTTATTATTATTCCTATTTTGAGAACCAGCATTGTCAGACGTTTTGTTTATAGACTTATTATTTCATGAGTTACTAATTACCGAAGAAAATAGCCAAGTTATTCAAAATAGTGGACGTTGGCCATTTGGAGGTTAAATATTAATGCAAGGATCTGCCAATGTGTTTACACTGGTCCAAGTTTTTCCATACAAGAAAAGTACTCTAGTACACTAGTGCTTTAAGCAATTAGCTTCAAAGATGTTTGTCTCCCACCTTTTGAGCTGAACTCAGGGGCCAGTCTGGTGTCAATCTTGTGCCGGATTTGGCTCCAGGGCCGCCAGTTGTATAGCCCTGTCCTACGGTGTGTAGTGTAGCATGTTAAGCTATTCCTCGTCCTCCAGGGATGATACTTGTAAGAAACGTAGTTTATTTGTCGCCATGGCAGCAAGGATTGCTGATTTAGAAGTGACGTTGCACTGTGGGGCACATTAGCTGCTAGCTCGCTAGAAACGACACTACATTGAGTTAAGGACGCATTTGTTCACTTGTCACTGTCAAACATGCGGACACAGCTAGAACGTGTCAACATGCATTATCTCAATATAACGATCATATTAAAAGCTTTATCGTCAGCCAAATCTACAGTATATAATTTATATTGTCTATAGCACAAGTGTCAAACTCAAGGCCCGGGGCCAGATCTGGCCCGCCACATCATTTTATATGGCCCATGAAAGCCTGGAAATAATATACATTAATAAAGTACTTTATCTTTTCTTACTAAATGTATTTGTTCTTTCCGTTTTGACATACAAAAAAATGCATGTACTACATGCAATTGCGTATCATTTAAACTTTAATAGATCAAATGCCCCAAAAATATATTATCAAACATTCCGAAACATTTTTTTCTGAAAATAAAAATAAACACTTAAATATCTGGTTGACTTATAGTTTCAAGACAAGTTATCCATCAAATTGTACACTGTAAAAATGACAATAGATTTTATAGTAAAATCCTGGCGACTGAGCTGCCAGTTTTTTTTTATCGTAGAAACATTTAAAACCGTTGAAACAAAAAACAAAAATTACCGTAAAAACAACTTTGGTACATTTTTCCATTTACAGTATTAGTAATACACTCTAAAAACAACAACCGTCAATTTTAGAGTAAAAAAACTGGCAGCTAAGTTGTTTAAATTGTAACGTAAAAATAACAGTGGTATGGTTTTTTGCATTCCATTTACAATAATATGCTGTAAAAACCATCGCAAATTTTACAGTAAAATTCTGGCGACTGAGCTGCCAGATTTTTTAACAGTAATATCAAAATAGAAAAATTCACAGCGTACATGAAAACATATTTAATAATCAGATGCACAAGAACTTATGAAATATCATGGAGCGAATCCTTATACATTAATATTCATATATTATTCACTGTTAGAAGCGGACCTCTGAGGGCAACCACAACTGTGATGTGGCCCTCAAAGAAATAAAGTTTGACACCCCTGGTCTATAGCAATCCGATTTCACATTCAGTCCTATTACATAATGTGTTTATGAGCAAGGGCAAACCGGTAGCTCCACATCTATTTGGTGTGGCCCATATGTATTTGTGGCGGGCGGTTAGAGGAGTCTCTATCCCTGTAGGTAGTGAGTTCAAACCCCACCCGAGTCATACCAAAGACTATAAAAATGGGACCCATTACCTCCCTGCTTGACACTCAGCATCAAGGGTTGGAATTGGGGGTTAAGTCATCAAAAAATATTCCCGGGCACGGCCACCGCTGCTGCTCACTGCTCCCCTCACCTCCCAGGGGGTGATCAAGCGTGATGGGTGCAATGCAGAGAATAATTTCGCCAAACCTAGTGTGTGTATGTGACAATCATGGGTACTTTAACTTTAATTTAACATGTGAAACACTGAAGCCATCATGAGTAAATACAATACATTCAATAAATCTGATGAGTCAGGATGTGGCGTACAACACTTGCTAAGCTTGTTTTGATTTGCAGTTAAGCTCTGGCTAAAGTTTATCCTCAAATTTTTTTTGTAACCAAGCATGTATGGACAGGCAGGCCAAATGTGATTTGTCATCAGCTGAGGAACATTCATTCCACTGCTATAACAATCATTCTGTTGCAGGAAAATGTATTGCTCTGTTGCAGGACTAACTACAACATTTGGCTACAAAAACATTAATTCCTATGTAAGAACATTTATTTCACTGCAGTGACATTTTATTAGGTTGCAGTAATGTGTAATCTGCTGCAGGCACATTCACTTTTCCCTGGGAACATTTATTACTGTAAGAGTAATACTTCTGATGGAGAACAAACAGCAGCAAGAGGTATTTTGCCATAGACACATATATTTAGCTGCACTAAAATGTATTCAACTCCTTGAACGTTTATTCTTCTGCAGCAACAATTGTTTTTCTGCAGGATAATTCACTGAATTGAAATAACCCGTATTGTCATACAGGAATATTCATTCTACTGCACTTTGTGGAAGTAATAATAGTTATTGTCTAAGAGCATTCATTCTGCTGGAGAAACATTTATTCCACTGCAGAAACATTTTTGTGCTGTGACATTTATTCTGTTTAGGAACAATGATTGGGCTGCCAGAATATTAATTTTGCTGCAAGACTCACTTAATTGTTGCAATAATTGCCAAATTGAATCGCTTCTTAACAAGGGCGTTCTTTTACACTAAAATTAAAGCGTGTTCTGCAAAGTTAATAATTACTGTATCTCCGCCAGGAGGTTATGTGGTTGTTGCTGTTGGTCTGTTTGTTTGCAAAATAACTTAGTTATGGGTGGATTTTCATTAAACTTTTAAGAAGTATCCAAATTGGGATAAGGAAACAACTGATTAGACTTTAGACCTGATCCGGAGCATTCTACTATTTTACCTTACGTTTACGTTACAAACTTCAACTTCTGTGTTGAGTGTTTGCTTCTGGCCCCACCTCCACTTACAGAGACAAAGAGTGAATGAAAGACAAGAGGCTTCCCTCTGACTCTTTTATTTCCACTATAAATAGCTAAAAACATTTTGGGCACATTTTGATTAAACTTTCAGGAAATGTCAGGAATGGGATTAGGAGCATTCGAATACATTTTGGGTATGAAGAGGTTCTTTGGTCCAAATGTTGCATAGATTATGTTTAACAGGATGCGCCGTTTTGTTGGCGGGCTTATTTATGTTTTTTCTTTTTTACATGGCTCCACTTCGACAACGTCTTCTCCCCGTCAGGAGCTTATTGACTACATCATAGGCATACTCTGTCTATTGCTTGTATTCCGTGACATGATTTCTTCCCGGAAGCTAAAAACAGTGGTGGTCAACCAAGCCAAGATGGCTGTTGTTCAGCAAGCAGCGTGCAAGATGTACGCAAAGGGCCTTTCTGCAAAAAGCAGGAACGAGCAAAAAATGTAACTGTGCAATAGAATAGATCCCGATACTTAAAAAAATAAAAATAAAGATGTTGAGTGATATCAAGAATTATCTGTCGGTCGCGTTCCCAGACAGTCTACTGCCATGTTTGTTGTTTTTGCACGCGCCGTGTACGAGTACGTGTGTTTTCCCCCGTCTTTATCAAAATATAAGTATAGATGTCAACATTGTGTATGTCCTGAAAGCTTCATTTATGATTGCTTCCTTTGGTAAAAGCTTTACTCTTTTAGGTTTTTCCACCTGTGCTTTGCCGAGTTGGTGCTTTCCGAAACACTCGCAGCAATAATGTGTTTAAGAAATACAAATATTATCAAGATAACACTTAAAACTATATCAAACAAACCTTTAACGAAGTGATTGCTGCAACCTAGTGCCGTCTTTGACTCTGCTCCCGTGCCTCTTTTCTTTTCGTCGTCTACTAAAACCTTGCACTCTTCCGCCCTTCTTTATTACCTAGCAATTCTGAAAAAAACGTGTATCCTTTTCACGATTTGAACGGTTCCAACAGCCTAAAACAACACAAGCAAAGGGAATGTTTCTTTGAGAAAGGCTAAATGGAGCCCAGTACACATTGAGAACAGACACTGGCTTGACCACCACGCATATTTAATGAGCCAGATGTGAGCCGGACGTGACATCATGTGAATCCAAGCAATACCTGGTTCTGGTATCTCTTGTGTGACTGCCATCTACTCTCTACACCATGTACCAAATAAAATTGCTTTGAGGTTGGTAAGCACAACTAGAATTATTACATACATATGCATTGTCGATTTTTAGGAAAATGAAAGGTTTTTAAGAAAAATAAGAAACTAATTTTATCATCAAATTCTTCCCCTCTCAGGTATTTTCTTTCAGTCTGTTACCTTTTATCGTACACTTTCTCATCAGTCCTGTGGCTTTCATTTGCTGCAGTTGCCGCCATTAATGCTAGGTTTCGGCTTGGCAGTGTGGGCAGAACACATTTTGCAAACTACAAGTGAAATGTCTTTTTTCTGGAATGCCAAAGAAAGCCCACACAAGTGACTGCTGCGCCATCATGCTTTTCTCAGGGCGCGTGTAGTGTCATGACATAACGAATATGCGACCATACCAGGCGACAGCACAAGCCACGACAGAGAGTCCAATGACAAACGCAGAGATAATTATCGGCCGCCGATAATATTTTGCATCCCTAATTAAATGTTTTATTTTTTTGGTTTATGGGCACATTTTGATTAAAGTGTCAGGATATTGTCAGAAATTGGATAAGGCGCAAGTGATTGCATTTTGGTTTAAATCTGGATCACCGTCACCGTGGATGCAGGACTTTTTTACTATTGTAGGTCTGTGTTCTTTGATGGCTTTTCTAGTTAATATTTGTTTATTCTGTTTGGCGGTGGCCGACTTCCCCAAAACTGTCAGATGCACACTCACTCTCTTTTTTTTAATAATATTATTCAATTTATAATAGTATTCTCCCTTTTAAGAGGGCAGAGTCCTCCCAGATTCTTTAGTTCTAAGGCTGTCTAAAATGATGAGAGGTAACTAGAACTGATGTTTAACAATTTATTCTACAAAACAAAAGTAAGTACAAACAATAAAGATACCAGCGCTGTAGAGAGGGAGCTGAGCTCTCTAAAGGTCGAAGCAGCCTCTAAAATGGTTGCCTGTCTTTCTATGTACAGTATATGTATTTGACCACACAATTTGCCATGTGTCACCCGCAGGAATAGAAACTGAAACTTTACTTGACGTGTGTGTGCTTACTGCACACACTCACCTCCAACCTCTCTATCTTCAGGCCTGTACCTCATGACATGTGTGAGAGTGCACAGATAAATAACAAGCTGCATTCTTTGTGTTTATCTTCTTCTAGCAGACTGAAGGCCAATTCCAAGACGTTCTTATTCTGTCAAACGCAGGGAAAATATTCTCTAACTATATAAAAATGTGTATAGAGAATGTCTACGAGAAGTTTGGGATGTCACCATGGTTGCTACTCTTTATTTGTCACAACGCTAGTATGCCCAATCAATAATCACTTCACCCAACAAAATAAGTAAGGCATATGACTTCAGTGTTCACGTAACAGCCGACGGAGTCAAATAATTAGCCAATCAAGCGGAATCCGTTGTTAAACGCAGAATATCAGGGAAATTGTCATAAATTTAAGTGAAATGTTGTCATTGTGAAGAGAAGCAACATTTGTTTGGGAACATAATGTGTCCGGTAGCGCTCATTAATCCCCGACACGGCCAATCGCTCTGTTCTAAACTAAATAATGCCGAGAGGTTCACTTAAAAAACACAGACTAAACTACGAAGCTAAAGCTAACAAGAACATTCCATACACCCACAACAAATCTTATCTACTTGTGTTGTTGTGAACGACATCATCGATAACAACAGGAACTTGCAATTTGAGAGGCTCTCTCTCTTTTTTAAACAGCCTCAACTTCAAGTGAATCGCCTTTTTACTGGTCAAGCTGAGAACAGCCGCATAGCACACTTCCCCTCCTTCACAGTAATAGTGCGGTGCGCCACATTCGGTATGACTGCGCTAACAAAATAAAAGTTTCAATAAAGCGCCTTAAACAAGCATAATGTACTGATAGCACTTATTGATACATTTAGATAATTATTATACTTTGACCTAAAATACTGGTCAAAAAATGTCTAAAGACTTATTGCACCAATAAATGTGAGGATTTTAGCATTTTATTAAAAAAAACATCCAGCACGCCCCGCCACCCCGAAAAGGACAAGCGGTAGAAAATGGATGGATGGATGGATTTTGTGTCAAACATTTGACACAAAAATCACACAGAGCATAGTGGTAAAATAAGTGTAAAAGGTAAAAAAACGGAATTAAAAACAATTAAAACGGAAAAACTAAATGTTATACTTTTTCATATTTCTATTATTTGTTATTTACATTTGTTGTTATTGCTATTATTATTATATTTTTATTCATTACTAATTTATATCTGGTTTTGCACTGACCAGTACAAAAACAGCAGGCAATAAATGAAGCAAAAATGCAAATTTACATTACAGAGAATTTACAGTATATTGTAACCATTAGTATTTTCCTATTAAGATTCACCACTAGCCTCAGTTTGCCCTTTTGTGAACTGAGCTGATTCATAAGCTTCTCATTATGTTTGCATTCCCATAAAACTTCTTCCAGTCCAGATTAAGCCGGGAGTTGTTGTAGTAGTGTTTGAGTTGACCTTTTGTTGTAACTGCATACCAGGCTTGTTCTCACTATGCAGCCAATGTGCATGATTCAAAACAAATATGTTGCACTTGTGTTTGTTGATCCAATTCAGGAGGACCTAACTTTTTCAAGGCTTTTTTTTACGCCGGTTAAATTCAAGCCCCAGGGCGAGTGAAGTAAAGGCGGTAAAGATGTGTGGTTTGTTTTGACAGGAGCGGCAATAAACTGAGAGCCAGAGGGAGAGCGTTCTTTTCCAGACGAGAGTCACGGTATGTGAACTATCCTGGAGATGGTGCACAGGGTGGGGTCCATTCATCGCTCTGAACACAAGCAGGCACAAGTTCGAGCTCCTCTCTGCCGGAATGACCTCACGAACACGTAGAATCATTTTAAATGGCCTTTCCATGTGTTCAGAGCAAAGGACAAGGAAGTGGGGGTTGGAGGGAATGATGGCTTCTTCTGTCCCCTCAGGGAGTGAAGTCTGAAGGTTAAGGAGGAAGTGTGTATCATTGGCGTACACCCTAGTATGTACAAACAGTAAATTTTTGCACAGTGTGCCATAACGGCATGATGAAAGAGGAACATATGAACTGAAAATGATAGTTGCATGGAGCTCTTTGAATCCTTTTAGAAGCAACTCGCCTTTGTCTTAAAATTCAACTACTTTAGTATTGTTGAATGATGTACTGGATCAGGGGTCACCAACCTTTTTGAAACCAAGAGCTACTTCTTGGGTACTGATTAATGCGAAGGGCTACCAGTTTGATACACACTTAAATAAATTGCCAGAAATAGCCAATTTGCTCAATTTACCTTTAACTCTATGTTATTATTAATAATTAATGATATTCACACTTAATTGAACGGTTTAAAAGAGGAGAAAACACGGAAAAAATGACAATTAAATTTTTAAACATAGTTTATCTTCAATTTCGACTCTTTAAAATTCAAAATTCAACTGAAAAAAAGAAGAGAAAAACTAGCTAATTTGAATCTTTTTGAAAAAATTAAAAAAATAATTCATGGAACATCATTAGTAATTTTTCCTGATTAAGATTAATTTTAGAATTTTGATTACATGTTTTAAATAGGTTAAAATCCAATCTACACTTTGTTAGAATATATAACAAATTGGACCAAGCTATATTTCTAACAAAGACAAATCATTATTTCTTCTAGATTTTCCAGAACAAAAATTAAAAAAAAAATTCAAAAGACTTTGAAATAAGATTCAAATTTGATTCTACAGATTTTCTAGATTTGCCAGAATAATTTCTTTTAATTTTAATCATAATAAGTTTGAAGAAATATTTCACAAATATTCTTTGTCGAAAAAACAGAAGCTAAAATGAAGAATTAAATTAAAATGTATCTATTATTCTTTACAATAAAAATTTTTTTTTACTTGAACATTGATTTAAATTATCAGGAAAGAAGAGGAAGGAATTTAAAAGGTAAAAAGGTATATGTGTTTAAAAATCCTAAAATCATTTTTAAGGTTGTATTTTTTCTCTAAAATTGTCTTTCTGAAAGTTATAAAAAGCAAAGTAAAAAAATGTATGAATTTATTTAAAAAAGTGAAGACCAATTCTTTCAAATATTTTCTTGGATTTTCAAATTCTATTAGAGTTTTGTCTCTCTTAAAATTAAAAATGTCAGGCAAAGCGAGACCAGCTTGCTAGTAAATAAATACAATTTTAAAAATAGAGGCAGCTCACTGGTAAGTGCTGCTATTTGAGCTATTTTTAGAACAGGACAGCGGGCTACTCATCTGGTCCTTATGGGCTACCTGGTGCCCGCGGGCACCGCGTTGGTGACCCCTGTACTGGATGCACAGTGTGACCAATTCTGTCTCAGATCAATGCTAATCCTGTACAGCAGGTTTATTCAACAAAAATTCAAATCGGTCCAGTAAGAGAAAATTTCTTCAAGCAAAGGTCTAGAACATCATAATGTCTAAACTACGCTATAATTTAGTATACTGTGTAATATACAGTAGCCTTGTAGTTGTATTGAGGTGTGCATGTAATCACATCAATGTGGAATGCGCTCCCAACAGGTATAAAAGAAAGGGCATCTCTATCCTCCTTCAAAACCGCTATAAAAGTTCACCTCCAGGCAGCTACAACCCTAAACTAACACCCTCCCCGGATTGCTAATAATCAAATGTAAACAATCAAATGCAGATTCTTTTTCTTATGCCTTC
The DNA here is from genome assembly GCF_033978785.1 of Entelurus aequoreus. Lineage (NCBI taxonomy): Eukaryota > Metazoa > Chordata > Actinopteri > Syngnathiformes > Syngnathidae > Entelurus > Entelurus aequoreus. The sequence goes on along the minus strand of NC_084754.1, from coordinate 6,779,040 downwards.
TGATCTCTCTCTCTCTCTCTCTCTCTCTATGTCCACTACCCCCCCCCCACCCCCCCACCCCACCCCCCCTCCACACTCCTGATTGTAAATAATGTAAATAATTCAATGTGATTATCTTGTGTGATGACTGTATTATGATGATAGTATATATGATAGTATATATCTGTATCATGAATCAATTTAAGTGGACCCCGACTTAAACAAGTTGAAAAACTTATTCGGGTGTTACCATTTAGTGGTCAATTGTACGGAATATGTACTTCACTGTGCAACCTACTAATAAAAGTCTCAATCAATCAATCAAAAAAACCAACTGTCCGTCAAGCTTTAGCATGTCCTGCCCTGATTTTAAACTGAGGCTGGAAAGGTCTGGCAGGGAAGGAGCATTCACATCTGTTAGGTAGTAAATGTATGGGTTGTTCATATTATATATAGGGCCCTATAAAATCTGTTTTTTGTTCCAAATCAGGTTTTATTTTTTCTCAAATTCCGTTTTTCCCCCCTTCTAATATTTTTCAAATGAGGTTTTTTAACCTTTTACACTTATTTTACCTTCTTAGAATGTGTGCTTTTTAGGGCTCGCTTTGACAAAGGATATTCATAGTCTAATCTGATTTGTTAGATTTTGCCCTTCTTTTTTTCTCTTTTTTTTAAAGAGAAACAAACAGATGATGATATGTAGTAGTTAGTTAGTGTATACTTACTGGTCAATAGGTGTCAGTAACGTCACACATATGTGAATTTTCCAAATGTAACCAAGGATACTTAAAAAAGGAACACAGTCTCATTAAAGTGAACAAAACAGAGATCTCATTTGCGACTTTTTCCACCTCAAAAAAGGCTAAAACACAGTTGCTGAGGTTCTGTATATAAACCTGCTGAAGGATCATTACCTTTACAAAACAAGAGCTACACATGCGTGTCCAATTTCTGGCAGGTTTCACTGTGGCCATCGGCAGAAGCTTGTACCCATGAGCCTCAATCACATACTCCATGTAGCAACATCTGCCCAACAATATTAGTAAAATGTTCTAGTGTGTAGACAAATAGATTTTATGTAATAAGAGATGTGGAAGGGCAAAACACGGCAACTGATTTAAGAGACCTGATGTCACACCAGAAAGCTGCGACCGCTGTGAGGAAAAGGCTGAAGTGACAGCCGAAACTAGGATATATCGCACACTATCTGCAAAAACCAAAACCAGTAAAGTTGGCACATTGTGTAAATCCTAAATAAAAACAGAATACAATGATTTGCAAATCCTTTTCAACTTATATTCAATTGAATACACTGCAGAGACAAGATATTAAATGTTTAAATTGAGAAACAAAATTTTTTTTGGAAAATAATCATTAACTTAGAATTTAATGGCAGCAACACATTGCAAAAAAGTTGGCATAGGGGCATTTTTACCACTGTGTTACATGGCCTTTCCTTTTAACAACACTAACAACAACAAATGTTTGGAAACTGAGGAAACCAATTTTTTAAGCTTTTCAGGTGGAATTATTTCCCATTCTTGCTTGATGTACAGCTTAAGTTGTTCAACCGTCCGGGGTCTCTGTTGTCGTACTTTACGCTTCATAATGCGCCACACATTTTCAATGGGAGACAGCTCTAGATTACCTGCACTCTTTTACTACAAAGCCACGCTGTTGTAACACGTGCAGAATGTGGCTTGGCATGTCTTGCTGAAATAAGCAGGGGCGTCCATGAAAAATACGTTGCTTGGATGGCAACATATGTTTCTCCAAAACCTGTATGTACCTTTCAGCATTAATGGTATTTTCACAGATGTGTAAGTTACCCATGCCTTGGGCACTAATACACCCCCATACCATCACAGATGCTGGCTTTTGAACATGGCGCCTACAACAGTCTAGATGGTTATTTTCTTCTTTTGTCCAGAGGACACAACGTCCACAGTTTCCAAAAACAATTTGAAATGTGGACTCGTCAGACCACAGAACACTTTTCCACTTTGCATCAGTCCATCTTAGATGAGCTCTGGCCCAGCGAAGCCGGCGGCGTTTTGGGGTGTTGTTGATAAATGGCTTTTGCTTTGCATAGTAGAGTTTTAACATGCACTTACAGATGTAGCGACAAACTGTAGTTACTGACAGTGGTTTTCTGAAGTGTTCCTGAGCCCATGTGGTGATATCCTTCACACACTGATGTCGGTTTTTGATGCAGTACCACCTGAACCATTGAAGGTCATGGCCATTCAATGTTGGTTTTCTGCATTGCCGCTTACGTGCAGTGATTTCTCCAGATTCTCCGAACCTTTTGATGATATTACGGAGCGTAGATGGTGAAATCCCTAAATTCCTTGCAATAGCTCGTTGAGAAATGTAGTTCTTAAACTGTTCGATAATTTGCTCATGCATTTGTTCACAAAGTGGTGACCCTCGCCCCATCCTTGTTTGTGAATGACTGAGCATTTCATGGAAGCTGCTTTTATACCCAATCATGGCACCCACCTGTTCCCAATTAGCCTGTACCCCTCTGGGACTTGTTTGATGAGCATTCCTCAACTTTCTCAGTCTTTTTTGCCACTTGTGCCAGCTTTTTTGAAACATGTTGCAGGCATCAAATTCCAAATGAGCTAATATTTGCAAAAAATATCAAAGTTTACCTGTTTGAACGTTAAGTGACTTGTCTTTGCAGTCTATTCAATTGAATATAGGTTGAAAAGGATTTGCTAATCATTGTATTCTGTTTTTATTTAGGATTTACACAACGTGCCAACTTCACTGGTTTGGGGATTTGTAAAAACTATTTGTCAGCACCCTGGACAGAATAATATTGTTGTAATATTTAAAGAAGACATGGGGGATAGGTTAATTGGCAACCCTAAATTGTCCCTAGTGTGCGAATGAGTTTGAATGTTGTCTATCTGTATTGGCTCTGCGATGAGGGTGTACCCCGCCTTCCGCCCGAGTTCAGCTGAGATAGGCTCGAGCCCCCCGCCACCCTGAGAGGTACAAGCGGTAGGAAATGGATGACTGGATGGGTGATGAACACAATCAATTTATCCTCTTAAAACATCCTGCTGAACGCGGGTGCCCAAGCAGGTATCAGCTCGCCTCCTTGGACAATTTTGACCAGTTTTTTTAAGTCAAAACATAATAAATGCGTAACATAATTCTACCAATGAGTGCTTTAAGTACAAAGTGCTTATGTAAGGTACTTTTTTTGAAACCTTTATTTTGTTAGCACAGTCAGACCGGATGTTGCACACAGCACAGTTATTGAGAAGGCTGGAAATGCGCTGTTGTTCTTAAGGGCGCTTGACGGCTGCTATGTTTATGAGTGGCTCAAGTTATGGTTGCCATCCTGTTTGTACATTGAGTTTGCATCTGTGGTCTCGTCCATGACAAGCAGATGAGATGTGCATCGACTGTCCCGGCTAGCATTAGCTTTGTAGTTTGTTCACAGACTTAGCCGGTGTCTCAAATGGCTGTTTCAATATTGTTTAATTCAGTATGAAGCAGTTGAGCGTTTCAGGGATGAATGAGCGGTCCCGGAAACCCGATTTCCCCAAACGTTCCTTCACGCCACAATGACAGGTTTTTAGTCATATTTATGTCAATTTCTGTGATATTCTGCATTAAAGGTTGTTTTTTTTACTTTTGTAAATGTTTAATTTAACTTTCTTCTATTATTGTCTCAGTCTCTCAGAATGAGACAAACACATTTTGGGCTTCAAGAGGAAAGAATGAACATACATGAGTCGGTGCATTCTGGGTTAAAAAGCTCTATTTTTGTTGTCCACTTTTCTCTTCTCAGGGAGCACCCTGTGTATGTGTGATTATGTTAGGTGCAATGTTGTTTTCCATCTTTGTAAATATTCTCTGGGATAATGTGTCAAGTGCCGCGTTCCATTTTTATGCAGATGACGCGGTCATATATTGTTCATCCCCCATTGTAGCGCAAACCTTTGAGCTCCTGCAGTTTGCTTTTAATGTTGTTCACAGCCCTTTGAGACACTTGTGATTTAGGGCTATATAAATAAACATTGATTGATTGATTGATTCAGTCCCAGCTGACTCAGCTGAAACTAGTACTAAATGCAGAGAAACCTAAGGTGGTTATTTTCAAATGGCAAACGGCTACCACTGAACATTCCAAAAATATTGACTACTCAGAAGGTTGGACTTTAAATGGTCACAACATATAACTACTAGGGGATTGTTATTGATGAGAACTTGTATATTAAATCTCACATAGAAAAATTAGTTGGTCTCGGGAGGAGACCCTGCCCCAAGTGGAGGAGTTCAAGTACCTGGGAGTCTTGTTCACGAGTGAGGGAAGAGTGGATCGTGAGGTCGACAGGCGGATCGGTGCGGCGTCTTCAGTAATGCGAACGCTGTATCGATCCGTTGTGGTGAAGAAGGAGCTGAGCCAGAAGGCAACGCTCTCAATTTACCGATCGATCTACGTTCCCATCCTCACCTATGGTCATGAGCTTTGGGTTATGACCGAAAGGACAAGATCACGGGTACAAGCGGCCGAAATGAGTTTCCTCCGCCGGGTGGCGGGGCTCTCCCTTAGAGATAGGGTGAGAAGCTCTGTCATCCGGGAGGAACTCCGAGTAAAGCCGCTGCTCCTCCACATCGAGAGGAGCCAGATGAGGTGGTTCGGGCATCTGGTCAGGATGCCACCCGAACGCCTACACAGGGAGGTGTTTAGGGCACGTCCAACCGGTAGGAGGCCACGGGGAAGACCCAGGACACGTTGGGAAGACTATGTCTCCCGGCTGGCCTGGGAACGCCTCGGGATCCCCCGGGAAGAGCTGGACAAAGTGGCTGGGGAGAGGAAAGTCTTGGTTTCCCTGCTTAGGCTGCTGCCCCCGCGACCCGACCTCGGATAAGCGGAAGAAGATGGATGGATAGATAGAAAAATTTGTGGCTAAACTTAAAATAAACTGTTTTCTTTCTTTGGAAACAAGTCTTATTTTCTTTACAAGTTAGAAAACGCTTGATCCTGACCACGTTTATGCCTTTCCTAGATTATGAAAAAAATCCTTCAGATTTGCTGCTCCATGGTCATGGAATGAATTACAAAAGGGTTTGAGGCTACTTTGGGGGAATTTCGGGCTATTTTATAATATCAAGAAGCTGTTTCTATTGGGCACCATACTTGTTTTTAAATAGTTTTTATTGAATCATTTACATTTTTTTTTATCTATTACGTGTTTAGGTTGTAATTTGTGCTTTTAACTGTAGTGTGTTTTTCTTTGTATTAATGAAACCTGTTTTTTGCTGCCCTCTTGGCCAGGTCACTCATGTAAAAGAGATCTTTAATAGCACCTGGTTAAATAAAGAAAATTAAATATTACCATTATTGTACTGTCTCTAAAACCTGTGCCGGTCAAAATAGAATCGGCCCACTGAAACTTAAAGCAAATAGATAATTTCTTGACTATAATTTCCGGTGCATATAGGTTAGTGACCTTTGCTTACCAGGGTCTTTAGGGCCTAAAAATAAAATTGGCGATTTTTTTACCAGAATGGCATACATTGATGTTTTTTTCCTCTACTTAAAAAAAATGTATGTACAAATTCGGAAGATAATTTAAAACAAGTTTTGATTAAATATGATCAAAACCATAACAACACTTGAAAAGCACAGACCTCTGCAAGGTCCTATCTTCCAATAGTAAATCATTATTTTTTTTAAGTCTTGAATCCAGACGATGATCCCATAACCCCATAAATCGAACCACTTTTTCCTTTCCTGAAAGTTCAATCAAAATCTGCCCATAACTTTTTGAGCTATGTCACTGAAATAAACGGAGGGAACTCTCTTGTCAGTCATCCAGTTTCTTTGTCTCTGTGGGTGGAGGCGTGTACGCTTGCGTACACACACACACACAAGTTCAGCCTCATAATTTAGTAGAAATTTTTCGGATTATCCCCAAAATCTAATCACTTCCTTATCCCATTTTGAACAAGTTACGTCAACATTCGCCCATAACTTTTTTAGCTTTTTTGCTAGTTCATCAAAGTAACTAACTGACTAATGGGATCTTACATAACGTCCTTGCGGAGGTAACTAACTCTATTTCCCTTCTTGAGTTGTGCCAAAATAATTTGTTTTAAAAGACACTGTAGTTTGAAAGAAGACAGACTTGCTTACACCAAGTTTAAAAAATACGCATTAGCTCATTATTTTAAGCTTCTGCCCCATTCCTAGAGTAGCTGGTAGCTTGGGTAAAAGTAACCCCAGTAAGATGGCTTTTCGCCGGAGTTTGTTGGTTGTAGCAGTTTTGTTCTCCTTGTAAAGAGTGTAATTTCTCCCACTCAGCTGGATAACTCTGTTTTTTTTATGAGAAAGTAAGTTTGTTATGCTGCTGCTTCTTTTTGCAACAGACTTTAGACAACATTTGCAGTGTCCAGTCACCAGGTTCACATCTGTTCTCACAAAACCAAAATAGTTTCACACCTTCCATTCTAAACTTCTCGCTGGAGGTAGTGATGCCGTTGCTGTGTGTGTCTGTTAGGGAAACAAGGGGAGGGGGACGCATACGGAAACACCTGGGGGAAAAAGGTAGGCTGCAGTATATCTACCCAGCCCCCACAATGCATTTCAAAATCTTTCAAACCCTATAGGAGAAAACTGTTTTCAAGTCTAGCTGGAGCTTATTCCAACTGACTTTGAAATTGGCTTTTTGCGCAGAGGAACACAGTGGTCTTTCCCCCAAATCTTCTTACAAAGATGGCAGCATTTAATCGTCTGGATTGTAGATTTACCTTTATATGTCAATGCTTTGGTCCATATAGTGAGTGAGTCATAAATCTAAAAACACATACCAAATGTCTACTCTGCTGAGCCGAACCCAACGTCTAATCCCTGTTTTTTTTTTTTGAGATGCCACATTTTGTAAAATGAGTTGACTGATCCAGTAAACAATTTCGTCCTTAATTTAGCCATAGTCAACAGTAAATGACCCTCTTCAACACAGCATGTATGTGTTAAATATAGTGTAATCTTAGATAAGTTTACTAGCTTACTTTAAATAAAAAGTTGTTGGAATTTGTTGATTCAAAATATAATAAAACAACAAATCATGTTATTACACCAGTCATCATGGACGTGTTGTACTTTACCTCTAATATTCTAATTATTTTAGTTACTTTCTGGGGTCACCTCATTTAGCTACATTAAATGTCAGAAACATCTTTGTGTAAGATCCAGTGCAAACTACAGCCACTGTAATCAATTCTTGCAATACAGCTTAAAGATGATCTTATATTTGATTGTCTAACTAACTGCACTTTGGTTTTGTTTTTTTCATTTTTTTAGCAACAGCCATCGTTGTGGAGTCCAGAGGTGCCAAAATGCCGCAGCAGAAAGACATAGTGAAGATAGCCATCCAGATGCCAGGGGCCTATCCCCAGCTTATACGACTGGACCAGGTACCACACAGCTTGCATGAATGTCAACAATACAAATTAATGTTACAGTAAACAGGGAGTTAATGTTGGTCTTTTTTTAGTAACACACAATTAGGAAAGTAGCAGAGGCCCTGTTAATTGTCTCACCCAGTTTATGCTCTGATAGTGTGCCGCCCGGGGGCCATTTGTGGCCCGCAGTTTGGTTTTTAGTGTCCTGCGGCACATTGTTAAATAAAATAAAACAAGAAATCTAGAGCAAAAATTAACAAAAAGGTGTAAAATGAATAAGAAAAAGTAGAACATATTCAGTGTTTCCGATAAACTGCCAAGATACCTGTGGCGATGGAGGCGTGGCTATGGGCGTGTTCAACATGACATCATCAAGTAATTTGCATAATTTACTAAAATGATATGATTTTCTCTAAAAAGGCTCAAAAAATGTATACTTACTAATTAATAATAACAGTTTTGTTTTAAACGTCCATCCATTCATCCATTTTACAATATAATTACAACACTTTATGTACATATTTATACACAGATTTGAACAACAAGTTATTCACTGAAATATATTTATTAATTGTGTTTCTTACAAAAAATATATCTTATAAAATATAAAAGCTAAAATGTCTCTTAAAGCTCTGCCCCTTTAATTAGTGCATACTAAATAATTGAACTTCAGCCTACTACTACAACCATATTATTTACCAGCAACATAAAGTGAAACAGAGGCAGAGGTGTCCTGCCACAGTCAGTAACAAATAAACAGAAAACAGTAGTGGTCAAATACAAATAAGGCAACAAGAGAAGTATCCTACACTTCTCTTTTGTAAAGTAAATCTGAACAGCCTATATGGGCATCTACGTCAACTATATGATTTGCCTGAGAAGCTGGACAGGACAAAAAAAATAAAAAATTATTTGTGGCGGACATAATTATTTCGTGGCGGGCCGCCACAAATAAATGAATGTGTGGGAAACACTGATATTGATTTAATAATACACTTTGTTACATACCTGTGATGTGAACTTCTTGTCTCCCACTATATCTGCGTTGGATTGGTTTTAGCCCGCATGTGTACGGAGACTGTAATATTAATGCAGTATTGTTATAATAAACTAGACAAAGTAATTGAGTGTTCATATGCATTGTGAATGTTCTTTTTTTTTTCAATAAGATCATCTTCAAGCCCCAACTGTCTCTACCCTGTATATGTGACTGGTGGCCGCGTTTTGCTGCCACTAATAACACAGCAGTCACGGGGCGTACCACACACTCTGACAGCTTGACCACTGGTCTGACCACTAATAGTAGGATAGTTGAGTGTTAGACATGATGGAAGTCTGACTTGTATTTACATGCTCACTGGGAGCAGGTCACCAAGGGGCGCTCTGTTGAGAAGGCAAAGTGGTACTACTCTATCAACAGGCAGTATGCTACCTAGTGTGTGTGTGACAATCATTGGTACTTCAACTTTAACATGGTGTATGTGACTTGTATCTGTTTTCTTGTGCAGAAAAAGCCACTGTCTGCTGTTATTAAGGAGGTCTGTGATGGGTACGTCCATGTTCTTATGTTTAAAATCCATCCATCCATCCATTTTCTAAATCATTTTGATTAAATTGTATTCATAATATTGGGTGTGTGTGTTTTGTATGCGCAGCTGGAATCTTCCAGGCCATGAAAACTACGCCCTGCAGTATGCCGATGGAGTGCAGACATACATCACTGAATCAGTGAGTGATTATTGATAACATGTGTCTTCTAACCCCTTAACGTTCCAATGGCCAGCCAGCAGGCCGCCCATTGTTTTACTCATGAAAACAGGGTTTTTTCACAGCCTCCTATTTGCCTGCCTTACTGTGTTTTACATAATTGTCAATTTTATACCGCTGAGATTACAACTGCAGGCTCTGTGAATATAAACGTTGGACTCGCCAAAAACATGGCCATTAATGACACTCACCTTCGTAGCCTCTCAGTTTTGCAACATCAGAAAAATGTATAACAAATCAGGTCCTACTATGTTAGCATTTTGACAATGGTCCGGTGAATATAAATAGTTCATCCACACTAATCCTTACATCCTTAAAGACACACAAACCTCTGCTGCACACTTCTATCATTTTAGTCAGATGCGCATTTCTCCACTTACAGTCGTCCCTCATTTATCGGGACATGACCACGAGATAATGATTTCTGCAAAGTATTATTATTATTAATAAATCACATATTTTCATAGTTACAGAATTAAAACAACTGTTTCTTAATCCCTTTTAACATAATTTAGAACCTCTGAACATTAAATAACTCCAATAAATTCACTTTTACACCAATTTCACCCAATATTGTAGCTTTGAGGTTGTTCTATTGTAAATTGCTTACCAGTAGCTTGGAGAATCCTCCAGGCACCATTGCTATGGCCATCACCCGGCCACTACAACACGACCACGATTTGCATATACTTCATCACATCCCGTGTATTTCCTTTAAGTCAGTGATTCTCAAAGTTGTTTCACCAAGTACCACCTCAGAAAACACTTGACTCTCCAAGCACCAACATATTGACCAACATTAAAATACAGTAGCCTAGTAGGACTAAGTATTCAGAAAAACATGGCAAAGGTTTTAACAAGTATATGTAATATTTTATGGCACTGTAACATTACACACAATTGGAACAGTAACAGTGTTTGAATTTAGGAAAGTAAAACACTGTAATCAAGTGATTCTTTGGTGTACCACTAAATGGAGCCAGCGTACCACTAGTGGTACCTTTACCACAGTTTGAGAATCATTGCCCTAAGTTATAACTGGTTTTTCAATGCTGAAATAACAGGCCTAAATTGTTCTGACCCTTTTGGTCAACTCGACAGTTGGAGATGCAGCCATCCGCTGTGACGTTATCATTCCATGTTAGCTTTGTGTGTCTGCATTGTCGTTCTACTTCAATCATATCAAAGCAGTATTATTGATGTTGAAGATAAAGTACATTAAAAGAGTTCATCTCCACTTTGACTGGACAGCTGCTGATAGATAATAGTTTATAGCAGTTAAAGGTAGCCCTCTCTAGCGCTGCGCTAAATGTCTGATGCTAATTCCATCTGTTTTCTTTCGACATCACTCGCAATCAAGTCTCAACAATGTGGACATGTGTTACTGATGAGGCAGGAGTTGAAGATGAAGTCCATTAAAAAGTTGGTACTACATTAAATATATACTTACAGCATGTATATAAAATGTTGTTAGAGGTTTTAGAATGTTTTTAGAGCGCTTTATTGACAGATTAGATCAAACCCCCATTACCTCTACTATTAGCTACCTACTGCTAGTGTTTTTTGATTTTCTTCCAATTTTGAATGCACAAAAAAAAGAATATTCTGCGTTCTTTTCTCACATAGGGATTATAAATGATAGGCAAAAAAAAAAAAAAAGTGCAGTTCCCCTTTTTAAAAAAATAAAAAATAATTTTTAAATCTGCGATGTGGTGAAACTGCGAGATTTGAAGTTTAATCTAACGAGGGACGACTGTATTGTTGATTGTAAATGTGTTTAGCATGGACTCATTAGTTTGAAGCTATGCAATAAAACTTGGGCTATGAACTTTTGACCAAAACCTCACTTGACTCAATGAAATATTGTGTACAATAACCAACTACTGTTTCATCTTTTGAAGTCTTTATTTTCCAAACAATCCCGACAAAACTGTCTTCAAAAGCATGATTAAGTATCAGGAAGCCATGAAGCTTTCTTTTCATCTTTGGAATGCTTGATCTTAACTTTAGAAACACCTGTGAAATACTATTTTTGTTGTATCTGATACATTGTCTAATTTAAAATGGGATTAGGTAAAGACTCAAGGTATGGCTTCATTGTGTTTTAATTTGAAGGCATATATTTCTAAACTAAACTGGCTTTACTCTTAATGTGTTCAAACTCATATTCTTTAGTATCAAGGCTTTTGACTATTTTCATGGATTTAACACCTGCATTATAATTAGTTAGAAAGCCACAAAAGAGTAGAGTAAGAGTTAAAGCCTCAATGCCAAGTCAGGAAGCGTTTTACCACACAGACAGATTCTAACTGCGAGAATGAAAAATTTGGCTTGTTAGCTGTCAAAAGTCAGAGCACAAGGAAATGCCTCTGCTTTTGCTTCTAACTTTTATTTTTAGCCATTTTCATTCAGAAGTTGCACAACCTCAACATTAAAAAGAGAGTGCATGCACATTTGCTTTTTTCCTTAAAAACAAAACCAGTGAGACAATGTTTAGTTCATGGATCCCCCAAGACCTCATAGATCCACTTACACATAAATCACTAAGTAACTTAATAACTTTGGACAAATTATGCTTCTAACTTTGTTTAAATGTAGTCGTAACTCCACAATGAACACGACACAATGATTGTCACTGTACTGTAGTAATTGTGCAGTATTTATATTCTAATGTGTCATTCTTTCTAGAAACCTTGAAGACTTCTCTCTGGCATTGTCACTTCAATTAGCAAAACCTGTGACTTGCACAACTCGATGAAATAACCCAATCAACATAATATTGATATTTTTAACTGCATAATAATTGCATGTTCTTCTATTACATGGCTATGTTTAAATGAACAATGGAAAAATATACAACAGGCTGAGTTTGGGGACGCGCCTTTTCTGTTTTAGACTATTTCCCTTTGCAGGTCCATGAATCCATGTTGGATGGGTACTAGAACAGAGATTGTGAGCTAGACGGCCCCCTTGCATAACAGTGACCTCTGACCTTCTAAAATAGTTCAGGAGTAATGAATAGAAACATATTTTATAGGGACCGCTTCCATTTTTAGTATGCAGTGATTATTGCACAGGTTTCCGAATACGTTTATTGATGTTGTCAGTTATCAGTTATCATTTTCGTGGTCCGTCACGGAGGTCAGTGAACACAGAAACAACATTCCTGGCCTCAAGGACCTGTGTGGGGGCTTTTTTTCTTAAAGCCCAACCTGTAAAAGCTAAAAAAAACCTTTCAGATCAGCGCAGAGAACCATTCTTTAGTTGTAATAAACAGTCTTGGCCATACACTTGTAGTGTCGTTTTGCCTAAGTGCTTAACAAAAGTGTTCATTTGTGTGTTCTAGAATCGTTTGGACATAAAGAACGGTTGCATTCTGCGTCTGACCAAGGCCCCGGTGAGTCTGCATCCACAAACCCTCCCTTTCACCTCCCACCTTCCAACATTCCTTTGGTGGCCATCTGTGGCCTCTCCATTGCAATTTCTACTATGTGTCACTGCTGACCGTCACAAAAGCACCACGTCGTCTAAACCTCTCGAAAAGGAGAAAACTGTGGGGTATGTTGTGAACGTGTTTTATTCTTGTGGTGGAACACAGGGGCGCTGTGCGGAGGACTTGTTCAAGGGCATCCAAAGCTTGGACCTGGGCGTGCGATGTGATTCGTTGAAGCAACTGGCGAATGTTGCCACAGACGTGACCTTCGCTCAAGAGTTCATCAGCCGAGACGGACACATCTTACTGGTCAAGATAGTGGAAGATTCTAATGAGTTAGTGCTGTCTGTGTGTTCTCAACTTACTATTGTACCTGTATGAGCACAAGGGAAACAAAATATGATGGTTTCGAACCACAGAAATTCAATTGTGTCACGCCTTTCTGGAAATTGATAGAATTATGATTCTACACACTTACACACAATCATTTAAGAGTTTAAGAATGTGTTCACAACAGCTACTGGAATAATTAGTATCAGCTACTGGAATAATTAGTATCTAAGACTCTGTTTCCAAAACTTAACTGAGCCATACATGCAGTATTTTACTTTTGAAAAATCTCACCGTACACAAGCGTGCCATGACTTATTCTGTTGCAATGGGTGGCTTTAAGGGTTAATCATGTACTTTGTGCCATCTAGTAGAAGAGTATATAATTGATCCACTTGTCACTATACATCACAGGGATTCATTATTTGAAGGACTGTCAAATGATTAAAATGTATAATCAGAATAATCATGGTTTACCAATAAATGAATCATTATTTGCAACAATACCTGAAATATTCCCATTTTAACTGTATTGTGTCCACAGAAAAAGTCAATGTTTGGTTTAATGTGCTTATGCATATTTGTTCCCTTTGTTTGTATTGTTTAGGGGTGCTCTGATCATGACTCACACGCTGACGGCCTTTATGGAGCTGATGGATCATGGCATAGTTTCTTGGGAAAATCTCTCATCAATCTTCATTGAGAAGGTGCTGTGGTTTTCCAATTTTCGCTGAGGCATTTTACACATTAGTTTTTCCAACTTGTTTTTGCCCCACTCTCTGCGTTTAGATCGCTAGTTTTGTCAACACCAAGGTGGCAGATGCATCCATCCAGCAGGTGTGCTTAGACATCCTGGAGAGTATGGTCCCGAGCAGCCACAGCCTCTTCCTGCAGGTCAAACAAGTGGTTACCATGGAGAGGCTAATCACACACCTCCAGACGTGAGTAACCCCTGATTTACTGACTTTATCAAATTGTTAAATTATTAATTGTGACCGACAATTTTTACCTTTCGTGTGTCTGTCTCACAGGACCAATCAGCAGATCCAGACCAAAGCAATGGCTCTACTCATGGCTCTGCTGCAAACAGCAGGGGATGCGGACAGACAGGTACCGACTTGATTGAAAGTGATGTACAGTATGTATAACTTAAGGTGAAGGGTGCTTATTTTCGCCAGTCAAAGCACTGTTGTGCGAATGAATTGGAGTTCTGACAAAATGCACATGTGTACCAACTGGGCTGAACTGGCCTTTTATTTGGTTTGGTTTGCTGTCATTAATTGTACTATCTATTTGCACTACAGGACCACAATTTATTAGATTTTTCTATTTATTCCATTTTATTTGTAATCCGTTTTTTAACCTATGCTATTTATAACCTATGCCATATAAACCGAGCAACACCGCCCCCATTTGTACTTTAATGTTATTGATAGTACACTACCGTTCAAAAGTTTGGGGTCACCCAAACAATTTTGTGGAATAGCCTTCATTTCTAAGAACAAGAATAGACTGTCGAGTTTCAGATGAAAGTTCTCTTTTTCGGGCCATTTTGAGCGTTTAATTGACCCAACAAATGTGATGCTCCAGAAACTCAATCTGCTCAAAGGAAGGTCAGTTTTGTAGCTTCTGTAACGAGCTAAGCTGTTTTCAGATGTGTGAACATGATTGCACAAGGGTTTTCTAATCATCAATTAGCCGTCTGAGCCAATGAGCAAACACATTGTACCATTAGAACACTGGAAAGATAGTTGCTGGAAATGGGCCTCTATACACCTATGTAGATATTGCACCAAAAACCAGACATTTGCAGCTAGAATAGTCATTTACCACATTAGCAATGTATAGAGTGTATTTCTTTAAATTTAAGACTAGTTTAAAGTTATCTTCATTGAAAATAAGGACATTTCAATGGGACCCCAAACTTTTGAACGGTAGTGTATATTTAGGAAACATATGTATCATTATTATTATTTATTATCGATTTAGTTTATTCATTTTAGCACTGGGTATGTAATATTTTTCATCAGTTTTTATGAGTTTCTTCTTTTGCAAAAAAATTGGATTAGAATCAGCCTGACCTAAGCCTTGATAATAATCTTTGTGATTAACACATGCTGTCATATCGTTTAAAAAAGTTAAACTACAAGTAGGTTATGTATATATATTTATTTAATAGGATTAAAATCAAGAGTAAGATTACTAATTTAGTGTTCATATTGATATTTCAGTGAAATATGTAGTGAAAATGTTGGGCCCCAAGGTCAAAAAGGTTAAGAACCCCTGATCTAGACCAGTGGTCCCCAACCACCGGGCCGTGGCTCGATTGGTACCGGGCCACACAAGAAATAATAAAAAAAATAAAAAAATGTTTTTTTATTTTTTATTTTAATTAAATTAACATAAAAAACACAAGATACACTTACAATTAGTGCACCAACCCAAAAAACCTCCCTCCCCCATTTACATTCATTCGCACAAAAGAGTTGTTTCTTTCTGTTATTAATATTTGTGGTTCCTACATTATATATCAATATAGATCAAGATCAATACAGTCTGCAGGGATACAGTCCGGGCACAAAAAAAAAACATAAAAAAAAAAAAAATCCCCCCTCCCCCAGCCCCTTGTCCGTGGGATAAATTTTCAAGCGCTGACCGCAGTGACTAAAAGGTTGGGGACCACTGATCCAGACCACAAGGAAGTGCTCTCCCCAGGCACATCAGAGAAGCCCCCTCCCTCCCTACCTTCAAAACCACCCTAAAAACTCACCTCTTCACATTAGCCTTTCCAAACTGACCCTGCCCTTGGTGTTTCTTTATTATTATTTTTTTCTTTTTTCTTTTCTTAGTTTCTTTTCCTAATAAAGTTGTTTTAATCCCCCCCACACACGTGTAAAGCGACTTTGGGTATTTAGAAAAGCGCTATATAAATCCCAGGTATTATTATTATTATTATTATTTTAAATGTAGGTTGAAATCAGCATTGGTCCCCTTTCAGAATTCAGGGACCACATTGATATTTTTAAATTTAGTTTTTCAACACGCTAAACTACAATCCAATGTTGGTCCATATATGCTAAGTATATTTAAACAAATAACAGCTCGCATCTTACATTTGAACTTTTTCTGCCCTATTTAAAAATGGCGCCTTATTAGACTTTAGACACCAAAATGCCCACATTTTGAAAATATCTTAACCTATGATCTATTAATGTTGCTTTTTTAAACATTATTTTTAAATTCATTCTTAAAGCCTGAAAACACTTAAGGGTTTTCCTACACGTACTGTACATCTTTATTTACAGCAACTGTTTGTAATGTCACAATAAATGCACAAAAATGATTATGTTATAATTATCATAAGTAATGTTTATGTTCTCTGTAAAATATCACATGAGCCTGACTTTGGACAGCCATGCATTAGACAGACAAGTCTTTCTTTGCCTCTGCTCGAACTCTGTTTGCTTTCATTGTACGGGAACAATTTCCCCATTCAACTGCCGTCTCCTATTCTCTCTCATCTCGCTTCATTACGCACACTTCCTCACAAATCCACCCATCAACTCCCAGCAAGTCATGATTTCATCACAGAAGTCAAAGTTTAATCCTGTCTAACCCTCTAGATATGTTACTACCTATCTGTCGCCACCTGGTGTTAGAATCCTGCAATCACAACTTTTTTTTTTCCACCCCCAGGAAATGTTTGCATACATGAATAAGAAAAATCTCCGCCAGTACATTTACAAGGTAAATGATGTTCTTAGATATGTAATCACATGACTTCATCCATGAAGCTAATGATGTTATGTTATAGAACATCATCCACAGTTCTGGTTCAGTCCAGGACGAGATGGCCCACTACCTCTATGTCCTACAATCAGTGACTTTGAATCACCTGGAGCCACGAATGAGGATGCCGCTGGACTGTTACAGCCAGGTGAGACACATACACAACATGTACACTTTGGTTTGGGCAGTTTTTAGAATTTTGCCACAATACACTTTGTATATGTGGACAATATTGACTGGAATTTCAGAGGACAGTTAAATAAGCTGTACACTGACTACTCTAAAGTATACCCACATTTTTTTTACTACCTCTGTTTTGGGCCCCGTTTTGTATGATTTGATTTTCAACAAATGTTTTTCCCCTGGTTTTCATGTACCATCTCCGTTATTATACGGCCAAGCATTGCGAGATACAAATGAGTCAGTTATCCTGTATCTTGAGTCAGTGCACTGTATTTACTATTATGACTGCAAAATAATCCACCGTGGTTATGGTTCTGGTTTGAGTTTATTTCGAACATCCATACAATTACAACATGATACAGCACCATTTCCAGTTTCTGAGGAGCCAAAGATAGTTGCGAGTGCCAGCACTTTGATAAAGAAGGTGGGAAGCACTATTGAACTCAAGAAAGAACTCGTAGCAAAGTACGACTGTGTCATCTGTGTGACTTTTTCCTCCTTTCCACCCTGTTCATCGTCCTCTTTACCTACAATGATCTTCAGTGTAAAAATTAAAGGCCTACTGAAAGCCACTACTAGCGACCACGCAGTCTGATAGTTTATATATTAATGATGAAATCTTAACATTGCAACACATGCCGATAGGGCCGGGTTCACTTATAAAGTGCAATTTTAAACTTCCGCTTGAAAACGTCTATGTATGATGACGTATGCGCGTGACGTCACGAGGTCAAGGGAAGTGTTTGGACCCAATTCAAATACCTCTGTTTTTTTCGACAAAATTCCACAGTATTCTGGACATCTGTGTTGGTGAATCTTTTTGCAATTTGTTTAATGGACAATGGAGGCTGCAAATAAGAAAGTTGTAGGTGCGATCGGTGTATTAGCGGCTGGCTGTAGCAACACCAACACCAGGAGGTTGTGTTGTGTTTTGAGCAGGATAGCAGACGCACTACGGTGAGTACAGCTTTGGCTTCCAAACATTTGATCGCTTGCCCGTACGTGCGTGTCGATATGTGCATGTCACGTACGTAACTTTGGGGAAATATATGTTTCTTGCCGACTCTGATGGCGGCCGGGGTGTCGTCAAAAGCGTACAACGCCCGCCGCCGCATCTAAGTTAGCTTCTATTTTTTTTAGCTTCGCCAAGCTGAAAAATATTAACCGTGTATTTACATGTTCATGGTTTAATAGTATTGTTGATCTTCTGTCTATCCTTCCAGTCAGGGTTTTTTAAAATGTAGTTTCTATCTGCATTTGAGACTGATGCTATCACGTTGGCTACGTAGCTAGGTTAGCTTCTATTTTTTTTAGCTTCGCCAAGCTGAAAAATATTAACCGTGTATTTACATGTTCATGGTTTAATAGTATTGTTGATCTTCTGTCTATCCTTCCAGTCAGGGTTTTTTTCAAATTGTGTTTCTATCTGCATTTGAGCCTGCTATCACGTTAGCTCTGTAGCTAACTTAGCTTCTATTTTTTTAGCTTCGCAAAGCTGAAAATTATTAATCGTGTATTTACATGTTCAGTCACTGTGAATGTCCATTTCGCGTTCTCGACTCTCATTTTCAAGAGGATATAGTATCTGAGGTGGTTTAAAATACAAATCCGTGATCCACACTAGAAAAAGGAGAGAGTGTGGAATCCAATGAGCCAGCTTGTACCTAAGTTACGGTCAGAGCGAAAAAAGATACGTCCATCACTGCCTCTCAAGTCCTTCACTGTAACGTTCCTCATCTACGAATCTTTCATCCTCGCTCAAATTAATGGGGTAATCGTCACTTTCTCGGTCCGAATCTCTCTTGCTCCATTGTAAACAAAGGAAAATTGTGAGGAATACTAGCTCCTCTGACGTCACGCTACTTCCGGTACAGGCGAGGCTTTTTTTTATTAGCGAGCAAAAGTTGCGAACTTTATCGTCGATTTTCTCTACTAAATCCTTTCAGCAAAAATATGGCAATATCGCGAAATGATCAAGTATGACACATAGAATGGATCTGCTATTCCCGTTTAAATAAAAAAAATTAATTTCAGTAGGCCTTTAAGCTAAATGTTTAATCATCCATTTAGTTCATAATGAATGTGAATTTCACATTGTTTTCTGCATGTAAACTATCTCTAAAAGATGTTTGTATTTTTGGTTGTCTGTTATAGGATTCATTGGATTTACATTACTTCCTAATCGGGAAAGTTGCTTTGATTTTTGTCCTTTTGTAATGGCATACGAATGAGAACCGAGGTTCCACTGTGATCCCTCAAATGCTGACAACATTGGCACTTATTTTATAGTTCTGGATCTAAAATGTTTCTACAGGTAAAATTCCCCCTGAAAATAGTAGTGATTTTAGGCTTGTTTTCTAACAAGTTTCAGGACGTTTTGGAACGCTCACTTTTGGTTCCAAAATGTAGGCGGGACTTCATCAGCCTGCTGCCGTCACCTACAGAAGACTAGAGGTAGTTTCATATTGCGTAGTATGTGTTTTGGTAGTATCTCCATCAGGAATCACAATATTTTCACACAGAATTTCAAGGAACTATCAAATATGGCTGCCAGTTGCATTGTTGCAGGTGGTAGCAATACAACTCAAGAAGGGGTCGGCCTGCATATTATTTCCAAATGATAAGAATATGAGCAAAGTATGGACCTCTTTAGCCAAATCAACCTGTGCAAAATGGGACGGACCAAGCGAGAGAAATTGAATTTTCAGCGATCGTTTTATTGATTCTGACTTTGTAAAAGAAGGGTTTTGGTCGGAGTTTGGATGGAACACATTTAAAACTAGTGATTTAGGGCTATATAAATAAACATTGATTGATTGATTGATAAAAGACTCAAGCCAAATGTGATTATGAAAATCAGGAGGAGGGGAGAAAAGACTTGAGTCAGAACCTAGAGAAAGAGCAGACCGGGCGCTCATAAATGAGAGAAAAAGAATGTTGGCCGCAAGTATTCTGTTTTGCGTCCTCTTCTACTGATGTTTTCCTCAAGTTGCTTGATTAAATGCTGAAACAGCATGAGGAAACACAGGCTATGGTGTCTATGGAAGAGCAGGGAAGTCTGTAAATGGCGATTCCTTTGTATTTCTTTTTTGCTCACAATGTTACACCTTATTGCTTTTAAAGTAATCATGGACCAGGGTGACAAACGTGCAACTAAATGATCAAAATAATAGCTTTTATTCACACTGTCTATGCCGGGCAATGGGCTTCAGTTCTGTAGCTGACGTCACGCCAAGACGACTCTGGCGATAGAAAGGTACAATCTATTGATTACTGAAAAAACAATGAATATTCTGGAAAATGACTGCCAGATTCATTTTCAAGAGGAAAAAATACATAGAGAACTTTTATAATAATAATAATAATAATAATGAATTACATTTGTAACGCACTTTACATTTGTTAAGATCTCAAAGTGCTACAAAGTATAAAAATAAAAATAGAAAGTAAGAATGTATAATAAAAAATTCAAATAGAAATGAAATCATGACACACTAGATCAACACTGGATAAAACAGAAACATAGATAAAAATAGAAATAAAAGCATGGAAGCACTGGATAAAAAACAGATAAGCAAGCAGTGTATTTAAAAACAACAAGGCAGAGAAATTAGATAAAAGCTGTGCTAAAAAGGTGGGTTTTTAGTCCCTTCTTAAAACGGTCGACCGACTGTGGTGCTCTAAGATGGTCGGGGAGAGCGTTCCAAAGTTCGGGAGCGGTCGAGCAGAAAGCCCGGCGGCCCATAGATTGTAACTTTGTCCTGATGGGTTTGTTAGTGAAATCTCGGTCATCTGGATGCTTATGTGTACTTTAAAAATATATCATAAGATTTTTGTTACATTGTCATGGGTTTACTTACTTTTGTGAAATTCTGTACACTACCGTTCAAAAGTTTGGGGTCACCCAAACAATTTTGTGGAATAGCCTTCATTTGTAAGAACAAGAATAGACTGTCGAGTTTCAGATGAAAGTTCTCTTTTTCTGGCCATTTTGAGCGTTTAATTGACCCCACAAATGTGATGCTCCAGAAACTCAATCTGCTCAAAGGAAGGTCAGTTTTGTAGCTTCTGTAACGAGCTAAACTGTTTTCAGATGTGTGAACATGATTGCACAAGGGTTTTCTAATCATCAATTAGCCTTCTGAGCCAATGAGCAAACACATTGTACCATTAGAACACTGGAGTGATAGTTGCTGGAAATGGGCCTCTATACACCTATGTAGATATTGCACCAAAAACCAGACATTTGCAGCTAGAATAGTCATTTACCACATTAGCAATGTATAGAGTGTATTTCTTTAAAGTTAAGACTAGTTTAAAGTTATCTTCATTAAAAAGTACAGTGCTTTTCCTTCAAAAATAAGGACATTTCAATGTGACCCCAAACTTTTGAACGGTAGTGTATGTATTATAGTGGGTGTACAACCTCTATAGTTATAACTCCAAAATATACAAAGCTAAGCATTAATTTGTAACGCTTATGACCAAATGTCTGATAGAACACAATAAAGAAGTTATTAGCTTAGATTGAATGCAAGCAATTTCCTCCTCATGACTTGACATTTCAAGTCTTGTATTGTTTACATGAGGTTAGATTGGAGGTGAGTCAAAAGGCATGCATGTTGTATTCATGCAGGAGCAGAGAGACAACCTTCACATTCTGCGGCAGACCGCCTTTGAGACGGAGAGTGAAAACAGCCTGAACCACGAGAGACGACGTTCTCTCTGCGCCAAAGAGTTCAAGAAGTTGGGCTTCTCTGTAAGTTGCTTTAGTATCGACATGGTATTCTAACTGTTGTGTTATATAGTTTTTCTATTATTCTAAATGTCTTTGACTTTTTTTAATTTTTCAAGAACAATAGCAACCCTGGTCAGGACTTGATACGAACGCCTCCTGGCCTTTTAGCTTTGGACACCATGTTATATTTTGCTACTCGCAATCCCGATGCATACAGCAGGGTAAGCATGATTTTAGGTTTTTACGCAATTTAAAACTAATTGTACGATATTTTTTTTCTACCTTCCACTTTCTTGACAGTTTGTTCTAGAGAACAGCAGCAGGGAGGACAAGCACGAGTGTCCGTTCGCTCGGAGTAGCATCCAGCTTACTTTAATCTTGTGTGAAATCCTCCGCATCGGCGAGCCCCGTGAGTCAGCCATCAGTTCCTCTGAACTTTCAGTGTAGACAAATCATCTCCATAACCGGTCGTCCATTTTTTTTTTTGGCTTTATTCTCACAGCCTCAGAGACAGGATCCGACTACCACCCTGTCTTCTTCAGTCAGGACCGACTCCTGGAGGAGCTCTTTTGTGTGTGCATCCAGCTGCTCAACAAAACCTGGAAGGAGATGAGAGCCACACAGGAGGACTTTGACAAGGTGCAGTAGGCTAACTTTACACTGCAACAAATTTAATTGATCTTTTATTGCAAAAAAAATGACATACTGTACAGGCCAAAAGTTTGGACACATCTTCTCATTCAATGTGTTTTCTTTATTTTCATGACTATTTACACTGTAGATTGTCACTGAAGGCATCAAAGCTATGAATGAACACATGTGGAGTTATGTACTTAACAAAAAAAGGTGAAATAACTGAAAACATGTTTTATATTCTAGTGCAGGGGTCACCAACGCGGTGCCCGCGGGCACCAGGTAGCCCGTAAGGACCAGATGAGTAGCCCGCTGGCCTGTTCTAAAAATAGCTCAAATAGCAGCACTTACCAGTGAGCTGCCTCTATTTTTTAAATTTTATTTATTTACTAGCAAGCTGGTCTCGCTTTGCCCGACATTTTTAATTCTAAGAGAGACAAAACTCAAATAAAATTTGAAAATCCAAGAAAATATTTTAAAGACTTGGTCTTCACTTGTTTAAATAAATTCATTAATTTTTTTACTTTGCTTCTTATAACTTTCAGAAAGACAATTTTAGAGAAAAAAATACAACCTTAAAAATTATTTTAGGATTTTTAAACACATATACCTTTTTACCTTTTAAATTCCTTCCTCTTCTTTCCTGACAATTTAAATCAATGTTCAAGTAAATTTATTTTTTTTATTGTAAAGAATAATAAATACATTTTAATTTAATTCTTCATTTCAGCTTCTGTTTTTTCGACGAAGAATATTTGTGAAATATTTCTTCAAATTTATTATGATTAAAATTCAAAAAAAGTATTCTGGCAAATCTAGAAAATCTGTAGAATCAAATTTAAATCTTATTTCAAAGTCTTTTGAATTTCTTTTAAAATTTTTGTTCTGGAAAATCTACAAGAAATAATGATTTGTCTGTGTTAGAAATATAGCTTGGTCCAATTTGTTATATATTCTAACAAAGTGCAGATTGGATTTTAACCTATTTAAAACATGTAATCAAAATTCAAAAATTAATCTTAATCAGGAAAAATGACTAATGATGTTCCATAAATTCTTTTTTAATTTTTTCAAAAAGATTCGAATTAGCTAGTTTTTCTCTTTTTTTCTTCGTTTGAATTTTAAAGTGTCGAAATTGAAGATAAACTATGTTTCAAAATTTAATTGTCATTTTTTTCGTGTTTTTTCCTCTTTTAAACTGTTGAATTAAGTGTAAACATCATTAATTATTAATAATAATAAAGAGTTAAAGGTAAATTGAGCAAATTGGCTATTTCTGGCAATTTATTTAAGTGTGTATCAAACTGGTAGCCCTTCGCATTAATCAGTACCCAAGAAGTAGCTCTTGGTTTCAAAAAGGTTGGTGACCCCTGTTCTAGTGTCTTCAAAATAGCCACCATTTGCTTTGATTACTGCTTTGCACACTCTTGGCATTCTCTCGATGGGCTTCAAGAGGCAGTCACCTGAAATGGTTTTCACTTTACAGGTGTGCTTGAAGCTCATCGAGAGAATGCCAAGAGTGTGCAAAGCAGTAATCGGAGCAAAGGGTGGCTATTTTGAAGAAACTAGAATATAAAACATGTTTTCAGTTCATTCACCTTTTTTTGTTAAGTGCATAACTCCACGTGTTCATTCATAGTTGTGATGCCTTCAGTGACAATCTACAATGTAAATAGTCATGAAAATAAAGAAAACGCATTAAATGAGGAGAAGGTGTGTCCAAACTTTTGGCCTGTACTGTATAGTGTGTATCTTTCATTAGTGATATGATACATTTTGTGCATTAAAGATGCTAAACTCAATCTAATGTAAGTCAGTAAGCTATCTGAACAAAACATTAACATTTTAGCTTTGTGTAATAGGTGACACATTTTGCAAATCCAATAATATATCTCAATAAATAGTTTTTTTTTAGCCTATGTCAATAAAAAAAACAAGCTTTTGGCCAAAAATGTCTCCCGTTGCACACTTTGAGCACCGCTGGATTAATTCATTTTCAATCGTTGACTTATTTTTGGGGGTTCTGAAAAAAATGAAGGTGGACCAGAGTCCCAGATTGTGTTCTAAATAAATTAAAGGGGACCTCCGATGATCTAAAAGACTTCATATATGTATTGGATATGATTTGGTGTCATTTTTGCGTAGCTTTGGCTCCACGTTGACAGTGTTTTGAGTCTGCCTGCAAAATGGCGACTGTCTGCAAGCATTCCCCGATTGCAAATGAACGATTTACACTACCGTTCAAAAGTTTGGGGTCACATTGAAATGTCCTTATTTTTGAAGGAAAAGCACTGTACTTTTCAATGAAGATAACTTTAAACTAGTCTTAACTTGAAATAAATACACTCTATACATTGCTAATGTGGTAAATGACTATTCTAGCTGCAAATGTCTGGTTTTTGGTGCAATATCTACATAGGTGTATAGAGGCCCATTTCCAGAAACTATCAGTCCAGTGTTCTAATGGTACAATGTGTTTGCTCATTGGCTAAGAAGGCTAATTGATGATTAGAAAACCCTTGTGCAATCATGTTCACACATCTGAAAACAGTTTAGCTCGTTGCAGAAGCTACAAAACTGACCTTCCTTTGAGCAGATTGAGTTTCTGGAGCATCACATTTGTGGGGTCAATTAAACGCTGAAAATGGCCAGAAAAAGAGAACTTTCATCTGAAACTCGACAGTCTATTCTTGTTCTTAGAAATGAAGGCTATTCCACAAAATTGTTTGGGTGACCCCAAACTTTTGAACGGCAGTGTATCTTTTTGGAAATGTTTTCCAGACACGGTGGAAAATAAACATTTCATGGATTCATTATTAGGGACACCGGCACACTCGCCGATTGATTCAGACTGCGCATTAAAAAAAAAAGCTGTTTGCAGCATTTCTTTCACAGCATGTCGCACGGCGGTGTTATAACACACATGCCAAGATTATATGAAAATATTACTTTATCCTAACTTTTCCTGCGTTTTCTCCTAGCCTGAGACAGAGGGGGAGGAGCTCCTCTTTGGCATTGTTTAACACGAGTATCCAACATTGTTACATTTATTAGTTAGAAAAGACTAAATTCATCGTAGCCTTTAAGCTAAATAATTTTTAGCTTAACAAATTTGTACAACCTCATTTTAACGCTAACCGTGGTCCCTCACCGACATGCAGGGTAGACCACACAGTGATCGTCATGCTTGCACAACGGTGAACGTTAGAGCCAAGTGTTGAGCAGCAGGAGCTTGTCTACAAGGGATATTGATCATCTGTCTGTTCAGATCGTCCTCAAAGGCAAAGCGGCCGTGCTATTGTCCCCCCCTGTGCATGTCCACAGCACCCACAGCCATACTTTCCCACCAAGCGCTCCCTTGATGGCCATAAAACCCAGCGACCTCTTGACCTTTTACGGAGCTGGGCCAGTGTCCGGAGCCCAAGGCCCGAGATCTGGCCTTTTGTTTTTTCAACTCCCTACCCAGGGTGCTTTGGGGCGAGCACAAAGGGACGTTGGTTGAACAAAGAGAGAAAGCGTGCAGGGCGGCAGAAACAGGGGGAGAAGGAAATAAGGGAAACAAAGCGTTCATAGCGTCAGCAGTAATTACACAACAAGAGAGGGAATTTCACACAATCATGTATGAGGGCACAACACTGCAGGAAGATACTACATTTAATTGACTTTTTACTATTGTTATTATTCAATGCAGGAGTTCCCAAATGGTCTCAACCTGGGACTCACAGTATGACATTGACGGTAATTAAGTCGCGACCCACTTTTACTCAATTGACATTTTTTTAAACATTAATACTCACAATTACATGTGCAAAGTGTGTTTTAGAGGGCTTTAATATGGCATTTGTGTTCAGTGAGGAATGAAGAGGAACATGATAAATTAATGTATACAAATAATGTGTAAATTAAAGGAAATATCCAAACTGCGGCACAGAATCAGATATTTTACTTATGTGTATACATCAAGGAGGAAGACGTAAAGGATATTGTTCAATTTTACCTCAAAATAAAAACAAGTCAGACATTGATTGTGTATTAAGTTAAAGTTAAAGTACCAATGATTGTCACACACACACACTAGGTGTGGTGAAATGTGTCCTCTGCATTTGACCCATCCCCTTGTTCACCCCCTGGGAGGTGAGGGGAGCAGTGAGCAGCAGCGTAGCCGCGCCCGGGAATAATTTTTGGTGATTTAACCCCCAATTCCAACCCTTGATGCTGAGTGCCAAGCAGGGAGGTAATGGGTCCCATTTTTATAGTCTTTGGTATGACCCGGCCGGGGTTTGAACTCACAACCTACCGATCTCAGGGCGGACACTAACCACTAGGCCACTGAGTAGGTTTTATTACATGTTTTATTATAAATTTTTTGAACGAGTTGGGTCCAAATGTGAGACACAAATATGCACATTTAAATGATTAACCTCATCAACCCTGGGCTTAAGAGGCTTGCTAGACAAAGTCATATCCAAAGTAAAATGGTGTTTTTCTTCGTATCAAATTGAAAGGGAGACTTTAATGGTTGCTGTAAATGTTCAACTCTAAATCTGATTTAAAAAATCTGATTAAACTTTTATTAATTTTTTGTAAAAAAAAAAAAGCCAAATATGACTCATTTGAGGAACTGAAAGTTAGGGATGATGTTTGATAAGAAATTATCGAGTTTGAGCCCATTATCGAATCCTCTTATCGAACCGATTCCTTATCGATTCTCTTATCGAATCCAGATAGGTTGTTGTATATGGAAAAAAACACAATATTTGGTTTTACAAAAGCTCACTTTTATTTTATAAGAAAAATAAATAAATAAATCGATAAATATTGACTGTTACCCCCCTAAAAAAAAAAAAAAAAAAAATATTGACTGTTGTTACCCAAAGTATATTAAGTGGGATTTTTCAGAAAAACAAATATATACAGTAACACAAAAACAACCTGTCTCTGTGATCTATAGGTGAATAGCCATACCTTGAGGCGTTTTTTCCGGTCCATTATTTTTGCTGCTTGTGTGACATCACAGGAAATTACGTAGCTCAGTCTAATGACTGAGCTACGTAATTTCCTGTGATGTCCCACAGGGCATTTCTTGTGGGACGGGATTCGTTCCCAGGGATTCAAATAAAGAACCAACTCTTTTTCTTTACTATAGTGGCCTCGATAACGGGAACCGGTTCTCAAAAAGGGATTCGAGTCCATGTAATCGGTTCTTTTCTTGTCGAACGGTTCTTTTCTTATCGAACAACCGGGAGAACCGGTTTCGAACATCATCCCTACTGAAAGTCACTGGAGTGAGTTTTTTTAGCATAGAATTAGCAAATAAAGGATCTTTGACTTTTAAATACATGAACTATTGCCACAGGACATTCATGCTGACAGCATGTTGGTACTCAGCACATTACAGTGATCCCTAAAAATAAACAAATAGTATAAATATAATTGGGCTGAGATTTGAACCCCGTTCAGTCATAGTCACATGTCATGGAATACACGGTAAAATAAATGAGTGATAATTTCCCAATGGTGGGATGAATGTAAGTATATCCTTACTTTTGGTTTTTCCATGGTCTTCAGAAAATATGACTTGTGGAATATTCCACATTTTTCAGAGGGGATCATTTTTTAAGGTAACCAGGGACGTAGCACCAAATTCCTGAGTGGCACCCTATCCACTCAAAACCCAACTTCGCCATGCCATACACACACATTTGGTATGTTTACATGTACTACAAAGCTAATTAGTGCATGGATTTGTTCAAAACCAGCTTTTTAAGACATGAGAAAAAAAAGCAATTCAAATATTTTAAAATATTTTAACTCTTATTTTAACATACCTAGATATACCTCCTAAATAATTTGGTTTTGTTTATTTTAAAAAATGCCAACAAATTAAATATGAAGTCGCCAGAATATGATACAGAGTGTAAAGCAGAGATTAGCTGATATACATATCAGTGGATAATACAAATCATATAAAATAATACTTAATTATTTTTATGATTATATTATTATTAGCGCATTTCTTTGGGATAAAGTCTCCCCCATCTTCAACAACTAGTGACACCTCTGTTTCTAGCTTTAATCAAGGGGGTCTTTAAACGCACCACAATTATGCGAAAAATAAAACTAGTACATCCCTTTTCCTATGTTGCCACCGATAGATTGTAATATTTTTTAACTGTTTTCCATCACCTCATTCTTTTCCTAAAATGTTTGTGCTGTGTGTGAATTCTTAAAGGTGAGCTTTAATGACATTTCGATGCCCGTGTGGAGTTAAGTGTTTGTTTAGTTCGTTAAGTTTGCTATGAACGAACCATTTTGCATTTTTGACAGGGGGTGTAGTTGGACATTCTTAATTTGATTCAAGCAACCTTATTAATAAACTTTCCTGGCTATTTTAATTGTAGGTTATCATTTATGACGTTGTTGTATTTTTATAAGTTACATATTTAAATGACAGAAAAAACTTTACAGAAGTGCTTTGGGCCTTGGTACAACCTCCCCACTTATCCCTCCACTCCGACGCTCCTGAACAGTACTGAGTGAAAACCGAGGGACATGACTAAAGTGTGACTTGTATTGTATAGTTCGGGTAAGGAGTAATACAAATATGTTAAAAAAAAAAAATCTACTTTTCTGATTTAGGATTATATTTCATGGTAAAATCAAATATAATTTTGATAGTGGGGACAAAAAAAAAGAAGCTATTTTTCCTGTGTTCAAGATAGTTTCAGTTCATTTAATTAAAAAAACTATGAAAAAACGATCAGATTAATGTGCAGGACAGTATTTTACAATCTAAAAAAAATATATTTTACAGTTAATTTTTATAATGTAAGCCTGATTATACATTTTATATCTTTAGCATCGAGTCTGTGGAATAACTAAGTAAAAGTAAACAAAGGTTCTTATTAGGGATGTCCGATAATGGCTTTTTGCCGATATCCCAATATTGTCCAACTCTTTAATTACCGATACCGATATCAACCGATACCGATATCAACCGATATATACAGTCGTGGAATTAACACATTATTATGCCTAATTTGGACAACCAGGTATGGTGAAGATAAGGTACTTTTTAAAAAAATGAATCAAATAAAATAAGATAAATAAATTAAAAACATTTTCTTGAATAAAAAAGAAAGTAAAACAATATAAAAACAGTTACATAGAAACTAGTAATTAATGAAAATTTGTAAAATTAACTGTTAAAGGTTAGTATTATTAGTGGACCAGCAGCACGCACACTCATGTGTGCTTACGGACTGTATCCCTTGCAGACTGTATTGATATATATTGATATATAATGTAGGAACCAGAATATTAATAACAGAAAGAAACAACCCTTTTGTGTGAATGAGTGTGAATAAGTGTAAATGGGGGAGGGAGGTTTTTTGGGTTGGTGCACTAATTGTAAGTGTATCTTGTGTTTTTTATGTGGATTTAATAAAAAAAAAAACACAAAAAAAACCCGATACTGATAATAAAAAAAACCGATACCGATAATTTCCGATATTACATTTTAACGCATTTATCGGCCGATAATATCGGCAGACCGATATTATCGGACATCTCTAGTTCTTATTATTTGAGTTTTAGCAGTAGAGGAATGACACTTTACCACTAGCACACTGTTTGAAAAAAACAACTTACTATTCCTTCTAAGTTTGCAGCATTAGTGTTTTGTTTAGTGGAATTACGAATGATCTATGCTAGTCTTAGGATGTATTTTTTGTTTCAAGCTTTTGTTTTTTTAAGTGCTTGTGGTCTGAATTGTTTTCTGTTTTCCCCTAATTGAGCCTTTAGCTGACATATTTCCAGTGAGGTGCCTGTATAGCAAGTATATATTGATACCAGTGTGACATAGCGGTTACCATAGCAACTTAAATGCACTGTGTGTTATGCAGGTTTGAAACTGTCGCTAAACGAGCGAAGACCGACGGTGCTCCCCCAGACACACACGCGTGTGAACGTTCACGCACATGCTGAAGGGTTCTGAGACAGCTGCCATTCATGGCTCTGATTGGCTGACAGGTTGTCTGGGGAGGGGGTGGAGGGCGTTAGGGGTGTGTGAGAGTGTCAGGGCGTTTGTTTACAAAACAGACAGCCACCTCTGCTGCCGTCATGTAGGTGATCGTTGCCTCTCTTACCGCCTCACACTGGGGATTGAAATATTTGCTCAAAATGGAGGTAAGGTTGATTTGCTTGATTAACTTTCATTTTTACGTCAAAACTGACTTGATGGTTGACGTATTCTTACAGGAGTTTGTTATGAAGGTATTTTCTTTCGGAGGGTTACGGCGGGAAGTCGATTAAGTTGGTTGACTGCAACCTGAGTTTTTGTGTTCAGGCGCCTGCTTCGTGTGTGCAATGTAGCGACAATCAGTATAATTTGTCAGCAGAGTGGAGCAAGTGCAGCTGATGGATTTATACAAACATTCTATTTGCAGCCTAGAAACGGATACTGAGAGCAATTTTAAACTTTACAATGCTGTGTTTATTTTATGTCAACACAAACATGGGTGGTCGTGTTTGCTTCTATTCAAAATCTTCCTACGGCAAACTCAGAAGACGTTAGCACCTTAAAGGCCTACTGAAATTAATTTTTTTTATTTAAACGGGGATAGCAGATCTATTCTATGTGTCATACTTGATCATTTCGCCATATTGCCATATTTTTGCTGAAAGGATTTAGTAGAGAACAACGACGATAAAGATCGCAACTTTTGGTATCTGATAAAAAAAAGGCTTGCCCCTACCGGAAGTAGCGTGACGTAGTCAGTTGAACATATACGCAAAGTTCCCTATTGTTTACAATGATGGCCGCATGAAGTGAGAGAGATTCGGACCGAGAAAGCGACAATTTCCCCATTAATTTGAGCGAGGATGAAGAAGGATTTGTGGATGAGGAAAGTGCAAGTGAAGGACTAGTGGGGAGTTGAAGCTATTCAGATAGGGAAGATGCTGTGAGAGGCGGGGGTGACCTGGGGCCGTACTTATCAAGCTTCTTAGAGTGCCATTTTACACTTAAGTCCTGAGAATTTGCGAAATTTAGTCCTACTCTCAAACTTAAGAATAAAAGCTTTTTATCAACGTTCTTAAGTCTAAGAATCACTCCTACTCTCCACGATATTTAAGAGACCTTCAGAGGTGTCTTAAGTGGTTAGGAGTTGCCAGCAGGGGATGGCACTGAGGCGAGAGAGACGTGCGCGAACATTCAGGGAACGGAACAATGTTGGGTTTTTTTGATGACGAGCAGCTGATCAAACAGTATCGTTTAGACAGAGCGGATATTATTTTTGTCACAGATTTAATACTTTTCGATTCCTTGTTGATTTCTGCATGTGTCTGCAGTGGGCTAGTATATATAGAGCCACCCACACCAGTTTCAAGTTAGTTGCCTAATTAATGAATTGGAAAGAAAATGTTATGACAGTAGCGTATGTGTGTGGCCGTGAGGTGAGTGACGTCAGTGAGTGTGTGGGCGATAGAAGAGAGGGAGCGGTAGCGTGACTGCCGGCGGGGACTAGTTTGTTTTGTATTATTTTGTAGTTTATTGTCAAAATATACACTCCCATTGTCCACCTAAATATTTCCAAGATATTTCTTTATTCTTAGACAAGGGATTCCCTTCCGTGATTGGTCATTTCTATGGACACAGAAATGACGTCACCTAAAATTCCGTTTACGGCACATAGTAATGTCGTAATTCAGCTCTGAGTGTGACACTTAAGATTCAGTCCTACACTTCGCTGAAAGTGTGAGTAAGACGCTTGATAACTAACTTTTAAGTGCAGCTTTCAGCGAAGAATTTATTTACTCTTAAGTCAACTCTTAGCAGACTTCTTAGGAGTAATTCTAAGAAGCTTGATAAGTACGGCCCCTGATATTCAGCTGGGAATGACTACAACAGTAAATAAACACATGACATATATATACTCTATTAGCCACAACACAACCAGGCTTATATTTAATATGCCACAAATTAATCCTAATGCTAGCTCCTAGCTACTAGCTCGAGCTAGTTATAGCAAGCGATCAAATGTTTGGAAGCGCAGCTGTGTACTCACGGTATCGCAACTGTGTATCCAAATCAAAGTCCTCCTGGTAAGAGTCTCTGGTGTCCGAGTTCTTCGATCTTGACTGCATCTTTCATCTTTCGGGAATGTAAACAAAGAAGCGCCGGCTGTGTACGTGTTGCTGCTGACTTCCCCCGCAAAATAGACGCTTCGCACCGACAACTTTCTTCTTTGCTTGCTCAGCTTCTTTCTCCATAATGCAATGAACAAATTGCAACAGATTCACCAACACAGATGTCCAGAATACTGTGGAATAATGAGATGAAAACAGAGCTATTTCGTATTGACTTCAATGGTGTGCGAATACTTACGTTTCAATGATTGACGTCACGCGCATACGTCATCCTCAGAGGCGTTTCCAACCGGAAATTTAGCGGGAAATTTAAAATTGCACTTTATAAGTTAACCCGGCCGTATTGGCATGTGTTGCAATGTTAAGATTTCATCATTGATATATAAACTATCAGACTGCGTAGTCGGTAGTAGTGGCTTTCAGTAGGCCTTTAAAGTGGTTGCTAGGCAGATTTCATTATTATTTGTTTTAAATTACACACATGCAAGTGCAGGAACAGGAAGTCAGACTAAAAAAAAATGACTGAATCTGTATTAAATATAAAACCTTGTACATGAGATGGTGAAACCACACACTGTGGACCTTCTGTCAATGGTCATTGTCTTTTTATTGGGGGGGGGGGGTTTAACCTTTGAAAGGAGGCATTGATCGTTCTAATTCTGCGTGATCAATGACTGAAGTAGGTTAATAAAGACGCCACGTGTCATTGATGGCGTGCTGTTGAGAGGAAATTGCCGGGGGCGGGGTGGACAAGCTGAGTTACAACAGATCAAAGAAGTAGTGAATGGATGAGCATGAAGGGGTGTGGCCTACCAGGGAGGATTTGATCATGTGCCTGTATTGGAAATTGTTTTAAGTAGTCCAACAAAATTGTGTTTTTTAGATTTTTTTTTTAGGGGACGGCCTGGCGCGGTTGGGAGAGTGGCCGTGCCAGCAACCTGAGGGTTCCTGGTTTGATCCCCACCTACTACCAACTTCGTCACATCTGTTGTGTCCTTGAGCAAGACACTTCACCCTTGCTCCTGATGGGTCTTTATTAGGGCCTTGCATGGCAGCTCCCGCCATGTGTGTGTGAATGGGTGAATGTGGAAATAGTGTCAAAGCGCTTTGAGTACCTTGGAGGTAGAAAAGCGCGATACAAGTATAACCCATTTACCATTTATTTGAGAAGCTCGAGCATCTCAAAAGGCAGAAGTCACGTCATAGCAAAGTATGCAAGGAGTGTGCAATTGGAAGAGAAATGTGTTGTTCTTTATACACTGAATGCAAGGGGGAGGGAGTAGGCTCAGTTTGGAGGGGGGCAAGAGCAAAAAAATGCAATGGTGCAATGTTCAATGAGCAACGAGATGGGAGAAGAGGTACTTTCAGTGAGTCAATGCGGACTAGGTCATTCCCTGGGGTCAGAAAGTGCTTTTCAAAGAAATAGTGCAGCCTGTAATGACAGTGCAAGGACACATAAATGTACAGTAATTGACATTTTGTTTGTGTCTAATCTGAAACCAAAGATGTGCAAGTGACACAAGACGATGTCACGGATACAAGTTCACCGCAGCATCCTTCGCTCCTTCTTCACAAGACGTGTTGTGGTTTTCGCACAGGTCATGCAGGTGGTGAGGGAGCAGATCACGCGCACACTCTCCACCAAGCCCACCTCTCTGGACCTCTTCAAGAACAAAGTCAACGCTCTGAACTACAGCGAGATCCTCAAACTGAGACAGACGGAACGATTGCACCAGGAAGAGACGCTGGCGGCGCCCGTACTGTGAGTACACCGCCAAGATGGCGAATGCGGAACGTTTGCACGTTATGGCGTACTGTAGGTCTGTGTCAGTGTCACATGTAGACATCCTTTGACCGCCGCTGTTATTTGT